>NC_065518.1:13666988-13810418 GCF_006386435.1 Epinephelus moara | reverse complement strand
AATATCATAAAAAAGTCATAGTATAGTATGTTGTTTAAAATATCATAAAAAATTCATACCATAGCATGTCGGTCAAAATATCATAAAAAAAGTCATAGTATAGTTTGTTGCTCAAAATATCATAAACAAGTCATACCATGGTATGGTGATCAAAATATCATAAAGAAGTCATAGTATAGCATGTCGTTTCAAATTCCATAAAAAAGTCATAGTATAGTATGACGTTTAAAATACCATAAAAAAGTCATAGTATAGTATGTCGGTGAAAATGTCATATAAAAGTCATACTATAGTATGTGGTTCAAAATATCATAAAAAAGTCGTAGTATAGCATGTCGTTTAAAATACCATAAAAAAGTCATACTATAGTATGTCGTTTAAAATACCATAAAAAAGTCATAGTATAGTATGTCGTTCAAAATATCATAAAAAAGTCATAGTATAGTATGCTGTTCAAAATATCATAAAAAAGTCCTAGTATAGTATGTCCGTCAAAATGTCATAAAAAAGTCATAGTATAGCATGTCCTTCAAAATGTCATAAGAAAGTCAAAGTATAGCATGTCGGTCAAAATGTCATAAAGAAGTCATAGTGTAGCATGTCGGTCAAAATATCATAAAAAAGTCATAGTATAGCATGTCCTTCAAAATATCATAAAAAAGTCATGTCGTTCAAAATATCATAAAAAAGTCATAGTATATCATAAAAAAGTCATAGTATAGCATGTCCTTCAAAATTTCATAAAAAAGTCATAGTATAGCATGACCTTCAAAATATCATAAAAAAGTCATGTCGTTCAAAATATCATAAAAAAATCATAGTATATCATAAAAAAGTCATGTCGTTCAAAATATCATAAAAAAGTCATAGTATAGTATGTTGTTTAAAATATCATCAAAAAGTCATACCATAGCATGTCGTTTAAAATATCGAAAAAATGTCATAGTATAGCATGTCGTTCAAAATGTCATAAAAAAGTCATAGTATAGCATGTCGGTCAAAATGTCATAAAGAAGTCATAGTGTAGCATGTCGGTCAAAATATCATAAAAAAGTCATAGTAGAGCATGTCCTTCAAAGTATCATAAAAAAGTCGTAGTATAGTATGTCGTTTACAATATCATCAAAAAGTCATACCATAGCATGTCATTTAAAATATCAAAAAAATGTCATAGTATAGCATGTCGTTCAAAATATAAAAAAGTCATAGTATAGTATGTCGTTTAAAACATCATAAAAAAGTCATTGTATAGCATGTCGTTCAAAATACCATAAAAAAGTCATAGTATAGTATGTCGGTCAAAATGTCATATAAAAGTCATAGTATAGTATGTGGTTCAAAATATCATAAAAAAGTCATAGCATAGTATGTCGGTCAAAATATCATAAAAAAGTCATAGTATAGTATGTCGTTTAAAATACCATAAAAAAGTCATAGTATAGCATATCGTTCAAAATATCATAAAAAAGTCATAGTATAGTATGTCGTTTAAAATATCATAAAAAAGTCATCGTATAGTATGTCGGTCAAAATGTCATATAAAAGTCATACTATAGTATGTGGTTCAAACTATCATAAAAAAGGCGTAGTATAGCATATCGGGCAAAATATCATAAAAAAGTCATAGTACATATGTCGTTTAAAATACCATAAAAAAGTCATAGTATAGTATGTGGTTCAAAATATCATAAAAAAGTCGTAGTATAGCATGTCGGGCAAAATATCATAAAAATGTCATAGTATAGTATGTCGGTCAAAATGTCATAAAAATGTCATAGTATAGTATGTCGGTCAAAATGTCATAAAACTTCATAGTCTAGCATGTCGTTTAAAATATCATAAAAAAGTCATAGTATAGTATTTCGTTTCAAATACCATAAAAAAGTCATAGTATAGTATGTCGGTCAAAATGTCATATAAAAGTCATACTATAGTATGTGGTTCAAAATATCATAAAAAAGTCGTTGTATAGTATGTCGGTCAAAATGTCATAAAACGTCATAGTCTAGCATGTCATTTAAAATATCATAAAAAAGTGATAGTATAGTATGTCGTTCAAAATATCATAAAAAAGTCATAGTATAGTATGTCGGTCAAAATGTCATATAAAAGTCATACTATGGTATGTGGTTCAAAATATCATAAAAAAGTCATAGTATAGTATGTCGTTTAACATACCATAAAAAAGTCATAGTATAGTATGTCGGTCAAAATGTCATATAAAAGTCATAGTATAGTATGTGGCTCAAAATATCATAAAAAAGTTATAGTAAAGTATGTCGTTCAAAATATCATAAAAAAAAGTCATAGTATAGCATGTCGTTCAAAATATCATAAAAAAGTCATAGTATAGCATTTCGTTCAAAATATCATAAAAAAGNATATCATAAAAAAGTCGTAGTATAGCATGTCGGGCAAAATATCATAAAAAAGTCATAGTATAGTATGTCGGGCAAAATGTCATAAAAATGTCATAGTATAGTATGTCGGTCAAAATGTCATAAAACGTCATAGTCTAGCATGTCGTTTAAAATATCATAAAAAAGTCATAGTATAGTATATCGTTTAAAATACCATAAAAAAGTCATAGTATAGTATGTCGTTTAAAATGCCATAAAAAAGTCATAGTATAGTATGTCGGTCAAAATGTCATATAAAAGTCATACTATAGTATGTGGTTCAAAATATCATTAAAACGTCATAGTATAGTATGTCGTTCAAAATATAAAAAAGTCATAGTATATCATAAAAAAGTCATGTCGTTCAAAATATCATAAAAAAGCCTTAGTATATCATAAAAAAGTCATAGTATAGCATGTCGTTCAAAATGTCCTAAAAAAGTCATAGTATAGGATGTCCTTCAAAATATCATAAAAAAGTCATAGTATAGCCTGTCGTTCAAAATATCATAAAAAAGTCATAGTATAGTATGTCGGTCAAAATGTCATAAACATGTCATAGTATAGTATGTTGGTCAAAATGTCATAAAACGTCATAGTCTAGCATGTCGTTTAAAGTCAAAATGTCATAAAACGTCATAGTCTAGCATGTCGTTTAAAATATCATAAAAAAGTCATAGTATGGCATGTCGTTCAAAATATCATAAAAAAGTCATAGTATATTATGTCGTTTAAAATACCATAAAAAAGTCATAGTATAGTATGTTGGTCAAAATGTCATATAAAAGTCATACTATAGTATGTGGTTCAAAATATCATAAAAAAGTCGTAGTATAGCATGTCGGGCAAAATATCATAAAAAAGTCATAGTATAGTATGTCGGTCAAAATGTCATAGTATAGTATGTCGGTCAAAATGTCATAAAAATGTCATAGTATAGTATGTCGGTTAAAATGTCATAAAAAAGTCATAGTATAGTTTGTCGTTTAAAATACCATAAAAAGTCATACCATAGCATGTCGGTCAAAATGTCATAAGAAGTCATAGTATAGTATGTCGAAAAAAAGCCATATTATGGTATGTTGAAAAAATTTCATGTATAGTATGTCAAAAAAGTCATAATATGGTATTTCAAAATAAGTCACAGTACGTGAAAAAAAGTCATAGTATAGTACGTCGAACAAAAACATAATATAGTATGTCCAAAAAAACTCATTGTAGTGTATGTTGAAAAAAGTCATAGTATGGTATGTTGAAAAAAACTCACGATATATACATATTTGTGTGTGTGTGTGTGTGTGTGTGTGTGTGTTTAATTGACGCACTGATTTCACTGTAGATGTGAAATAACTAAAAATCCCTTTTTCTTATCATAGTTAAATAGATCTATTTAATGTTTATCTCAAAAAGAAAGAAGATAATTAGTATTTATAATAAGACTGAAAAAAACTAACTGAAAATGAACACATACCCTCTATTTTCTTTCAATTGATAGAAGGACACACAGAGAGCGTGGAGCTGTCATTAAATGGAAATATCATGTCCTGCTGACTAGGATTCAGCTAGAAAATCACTTTAATCTGCTTAGCAGTGTATGTATAAATGTACGGGAAAACACAGCTTATGTAACAAATCCTCTGAGTGATTGTGCTAAAAAATCTGAGTATGTCTCAGCATTCGTCTCTGACTTTCCTTTAATCCATGTCAAACATCATGTCATTCCATAACTAGACGGCAAATCTTTAGTCCGTGAAAAGAAAAACAATAAAAAATACATTTTCAACATAAAGTGGATTAAAATCTCCTGAACCAGCACACACGATTACAGTTTCGTTTGGTGAAGTTTACAGTGAACATTTATACAAAGTATTAATAATTTACATTTTTAAGTTCAGGATTTTTTTTGCATTTAGTATCAAAACATTACGAAAAATAGCTGAAACCAAGCAAACATCAAAAGCATTTCATTACAAACTTATTTTTGTACATGTATATTAACAAAGATAATAACAAATTGTCTTCAAAGTAAGAAAGGAAGGCAGCTTGAAAAATATATTTACAGGATGACTATATACTTGGAATAACCTCCATTTTTTCCTTGCGCGTATTAGTCCTACATTTAAGTTACAACAATACAATAAACATGAAATTTCCCCAAAAATGAATCCCTGCAATCTTTGAAAAACCTAGAAAGTCATTTAACAAAGTGTACTTTAAATTATTTACAGAATCATGACAGACTCTTCAGTTGAACTCTTTCCTAATCCAAACAAAGATGGTGGCTGGAATTGACAAATGTTCTTGCTTGATGAGAACGAAAATTAAAAATGGTTACTATCAGTTATATTTGTCTGTATTGACTTTACCTTCCATCAAACAAAATGAAAGGTTGACATTTCTTCTACTGCAAAAAGAGCAAGGAGATGTCATGTCTAGCTTCCTAGATGGTAAACAACTTGGGAAATGGGTTAAAAATTGTGCAGCTGTTGAAATATTGAAATACCTTCAGCGAAAAGGTTCTTTTTAAAGATCACAGGTAATTATTTTTCTGAAAATCAGATGCTTGGCACTATGATTCATATGTAAAAGTGCAAACTGGGGCTACACTCATTATTTACAAATACACATATATGTACATTTTTAAACTTTGAAGCTAGTACAGGTGAGCTGCACTTCCTCCTTTGCACCTGTCCTCAGACTTCCGCCTCTTTTTCGGCTTTTCCTTCGAGTCCCTGCACAGGCCTTCCTCGCTGCCCGCTTGCAGGCTATCGAAGGTGCCCTGCCTCTCCGTCCCCTGCACGTCCTCTCCGTGCTGCCTGCGCGTCTTCCACAGATTCACACAGCGATCCACGCAGCTGAACCGAGCCTCCGTGGTGCAGGCGTACATGCCAGCCGGCACTGCCAGCACCATGGCGCACACGATTACAATGATGTGGATGAGCCTCTCTCTTTGCTCCAGCTCACTGATGTCACTTCCTGTCACAAACACGATGCACTGGCCCTCCTTGGGTGGATGGTTCTTCAAGCTCACGCACACCTCGTATTTGGTGACAGGAAGCAGGTCGCTGATGGAGTAGCTGTTGATGCCGGGGCCAATGTAGATCATCTCCTTTTTGGGTGAATCATATTTGCCAAAGTGGATGGTGAACCAGGTCTCTGCTGGGTTGTCTGTTACTGCGTACCACTCCAGGGTGATACCGTAGACCGTCTGTTTGGCGATGCGGATGTCGATGTAGGCGTTCTCATCGGACGACAACATGGGAACAGGTGGAGGAAGAGGAGCGGAGGAATTTGAGGAGCTGATGTTAACTGCGATGCTGACAGAGGAGTTGCCAATGAAGTTGTTGGCCATGCAGGTGTAGAGTCCTCGGTCTGCCAGGTGAAGAGAGGGGATGACCAGCTTGGAGGTGACGGTCTCCTCGTCTATGTGAGTCTCTGTAGCTGTGAGGAGATATTAGAGAGGCTTGTTTACGTCTGAAAAAGATGTAGTAACGTAACCCTAGAAACGACACTGTTCCTGCATCTTTTCATGACACAGATGAGGCACAAGTTCAACACACACCACACTAAGTGCTCCTGGAGCAGGTTTACAACAGTTTAATGGATGATAGTGATGGAAAAAAAAAAAAATCTTACCAGCAAATCCTCTTATAATCTTCAGACTGTACATCCACCGGATGGTCGGACCTGGCCTGGCCTTTACTAAGCATGTGAGTGTTGCATTTGCTCCGAGAGGTAAAATGATGTTGGTCTCTGGGGCAGAGGCCACTGGCTTCATGCATGTTTTTAACTGAACCTCGTGGAAAAACTTGTCCGTTTTGGAGGCGGGGCCCGAACACATCAGATAAGAGTTCATGAGAATGATGGGAGGGCTGACCGCCCTGATGAATTCAACAAAGCCTTTGAGGCGGCAATCGCACAACCAGGGGTTGTCGTGCAGCGCAAGAACCACATTGGAGACCAGCCCTTCTTTCCCCCACGCTTTGGCTGCCGTTTGATAAAGAGGCCAATTAGTGAAGACATCTTTTGATATGACAGTAAGCTGATTGAAGGATAAATCTAAGTAGATCAGGGCAGGTAAGTATCTCAGAGCGTGTTCAGGCAGAACATCCAGTTGATTGTGCTTCAGGTCCAAAATCTTCAGTTTCGGCGTGTCCTGAAATGCCGTCCATGTTACTGAAGTCAGCTTGTTCCCTTGCAGCCTGAGCTCAGTCAGGTTGGCCAGCCCCTCCAGGCTTTTGATGTTCATCAGGGTGATCTCGTTAAAATTCAACCAGAGGAGCTCCAAGGCACTAACTTTAGAGAAAGATCCTCGCGGTAACTCGGTCAGGTGGCAGTTTTCTATTCGGATTTTGGTGAAATCCTGTGGGATGTTGTCTGGGATTCGTCCCATGGTGGTTTCCATACATAGTAAAGTCCTAGAATGGGAAGACAAAATGTTCAGATGCAAGACTTGTATATTTTATCTTCACAGCTACCCATGTGCACCATTTGCCCACATTTATGGGATAGTATTTGAAGGATTTTAGAACAATTTGGTCAGCAGGTTACATTTCAAACACCTGTGTTGTTTAAAACAGGGTTAAACATTGACTACTTTTAAGAGTTTGTATAGTTTGAGTGGTTACTTACCTGCCCAAGTTGTCATCTGTACAGGAGCAACCGGTCACACAAGTTGATGATCCAGGGGTGATTAGATAAAATAACAAAGCGATACATAACTCGACATGAGAGGCGTCCATATTCCTGGAGGAGCATGTGAAATAGGCCTGAGAGGGCAGGACATGGACTGCGTGGACGAAAGCCTATTACCTTAATCCTCCTTGACGTAACACTTAAGACACCAAGTGACATGAGACACATAAGAAAGGTGTATTTATAGCAATGGTCCACTTTGTCTAGAAAACATCATCAGATCTCTTCAAACACTCATGAAAACACTCATACCCACAAATTCATTTCAAATTCAATCCCAATACACTGAGTTGTGTTTGATTGTATTACAGTTCTGCTCTCAGGTATGACCCCAAACTGCTTTACATCAGTCTAATTTAATTTATTTGTCCCCCGCCAAAGCGCAGGCATCGACATGACAGGAGGGCCATCTGTATTAAGTGGGCCGGAGCCCGTCGGGCTTAGCAGCGCAGAGAGGGAGGGCTGCACAGAGACAGAGACAGATGTCTGGAGAGGGCTGTAATCTGACCTCAATAATCTGAACACTGGTTGTCTCTCAGGTTGTTAAATCAGCATATAAAGCAAGTGTGAAAACAGACAACATCTACAACATTTTATATTCAATCTGTAACAGACATTTCTCCTTCAATGTCCCAGCTTTTTATCAGCATACATGCTAGTTTAACAGGTAAAGAGTCATCATGCAAGTTAAAGATATAGATATCGATGATCCCTCATTGTCAGTTTGCTTGCATGGTAGTAATGATGCAGTGGAGGGTATATGCAGGTATATGGGTCATACCCACCTCTTTCTCTGGGCGTTTAGTGTACCCACCTATCAGCCAAAACACCATTGGAACATAAAGGAGAGTATACCCACTTCCTCCTCAATAACCTACCCATCTACCTAGTAGTACATCCACCTGATCAACTACACCACTGCAAGGTAGTACATATTTGCATATTTGTTCGCCAAATTTCTTTGAAAAATACTTTTTAATAAGGTAAGTTTCGTGTATCTAGATACTTGTTTTACTGAAGGCACAAAACAAACTGTCCTGAAGTTGAGTTAGTGATTTCATTAACTAAAATATTTAAGGATGAATTAGTTCACAAATCTGTACATTCTAAGCTCTAGAGTTCAATTTATTAAATCATAATTTTTATCACAGAACGCCGTATTTGTCAATGCAGCACTTGACAGTATGTGTTCACAAGAGCAAGACAAGATGCTAGCTGCTCTTGTGAGGCTGTACTTTGGCTCAGAACAAAGGTACTCTGAGCTAAATGCTAACGTTAGCATGCTAACATCCTCACAATAACAATGCTAACATGCACATCTAGCAGGTATAACGTTTACCATGTTCACCATCCTAGTTTAGTGTGTTAGCATGCTAACATTTGCCACTTAGCCATAAAAACCAATTAGTGATTTAAAGGGAAAAAAAGCTTACATGTAATTTATCTCATTCCAGATTACACATCTAAAGAAGTGTTATGCGTTCACCTGAGAAAAGAAAAATCTGCTGTTTTTCTGAACATTGGATAACATCAACAATAAAATACAAAACAAAAAAGAAAAGAAAGAAATTAATTAATTTAACAAAACAACAAAAGTAATAGTTGATTTATCGTTATGGAGTATTTGATATATAGAATAGTTGATTTATATTCATAGAATAAACATATCATTTTAGAATATAGATGCTACTGACTGTTTTACAACTAAAGAAAAAAGGCCTCAGTGTAACCGCACTACCTCCACTGTCTATATTTACACCCCTGGTTTTGAATGCAAAGTGACCTGACTGAGATTAGCTGCATGTTTACCTGCATCAGTGAATTAGCAGTCTGCATAATACACGGATGTTTACATTCATTAAAGGTCCAGTGTGGAGGATTTAAGGGCGTCTATTGGCAGAAATGGTCAGCTGTATGATATTAATGACGAGATTTTTATTAGTTTATAATCACCTGAAAAATTTTTTGTGTTTTTGTTACCTTAGAAAGAGCTGTTTATAAATACATATGGAGGGGTCCTCATCCACGGAGTCAGCCATGTTGTTTATACAGTAGCTCAGAACGAACAAACTAAACTTTGACTCTAGATAGAGCCATTCTTGTTTTCACATCGGCCACAGTAGTTGTAGTAGGAAAAGTTTCAGTTTTGCAACCTCATCGTCAAATACCACTAAATCCTGCATGCTAGCCCTTTAAATGCTACTTTTTAACAGCGTACTTTTTAATCTGCTTCAGTCAAGATGAATATTGATCTATTCAAAGACCCAATATTCTGAGACATAAGAAAAAAGCTTGAGCCCGTAGATAAATATAAAAAATATTTATTTTTATACAGTACATTCAGACATACACATACATTTCAGGTCATGGATATTTACACATTATAAAATGTAGGCTACTGTATTTAGGGTTCTTGGCCCAACAGTGAGCCTGGCACGTTAACATCATACTGACATACAAAATAGACTAATAACTGCTGGTTCATGATCTCTCTAAATATGTTTTAAATAAAGATTTTAACACATTGCAGAGGTTACATCTCGGAGAAGAAAAAGATTGTGTTTTAGATAATTTAGGGCAACATCTTCCTTTGCAAAACATCACCTTAAAAAATGCATGATGTATTTAAAAAAAGTTATTTTTACACATTTACTGTACACCACATGTGAATATGGAAACCATGTCATTGTGTGTATTTTCCCTTTTTTGCAGTCCACCAAATGAATGGTGGGTTTTAGTCCCACAAGGCTGTAAAACAACTTCATGTATCCACAGCTGACTGAGTCATCAGTGTTCTCAGTCTTTTGAGTCTCTGAGCACAGCAGTTTTATCTATTCACATCCCAGGCTGTTTAAAAAAACAAAAAAACAAAGTGCATCCTCTGGAGGTTGAGGCATTCGTTTGGTTTTAGCAGAAATACTCGCTAGGTGGCCCTTCAGTCCTGGCTGTGGCCTCTGAGTCAACACTGGACCTCGCTGAGAGCAGCCTGTTTGATTCGTCAGGATTCAGCCTGGTCAGGTACTCACCCTCCATCCCTTTAGCTTTGCCCCCGGGGCCCAGGGTCTCAAACGTGACATATGAGTCCTGAATTTCCTTGGACTGCCGCCCCAGAAGCTTTTGGCAGCGCTTCTTTAGCGCCCCGCAGCAAACAATCAGTGTCAGGGGGACAGCAATCACGCACGCCACCGTTATCACCACCACATTAATGAGCTTCTGAGTGCCACTGGCACTGGCCGCCTCATCTGTTGAGAAGATTACACACTGCTCCTTTTTCGGGATCAGGCCTTTGACGCAAACACAAGCAATGTACTTTGTCTTTGGCACAAGGCCGTCAATGGTGATCCGGTTCTTTCCGGCGCCTACGTTCACCCGACGCATGTCCCTTTCACCAAATACAGCATATAGGACACTGAACTCTGTGGTGTTTGTGGCTGCGGGGGCTCGCCAGTTCAGAGAGACGGTATGGTCGGTGTCGCCAATCACCTTCACCGAACGCACTATCCTTTTCTCAGGAGCTTGCTGTAAGGACGAGGCATTGGCGGCTAAGTTACTCAAGGCATCCAGCTCCACTGGCTTCTCAGCTTCTGATGCTTTGCCCCGTCCCTCAGAAGCGCCATCAGAGACGCTGTAGCTCTCAATCTCGTACTTCCCAGTCACGCCTTTGCCATTGAGAGGTTCGATGATGGGCTGGGCAGCCGTGGTGGTTGGTGGAGGAACATATCTGGCGATAAGTTTCTCCTGGTATGCTGCTCTTCCGATGCCGCCAGGTTTCTTCCCTCTGTTTCTCTTCGATACGCCACCACCTGCTTCCTCTGACCGAAAGGAATCTGTGATCACCAAAGAGATGATGGCGTCCGCGGTGCCCACAAAGTTGGTTGCTTTGCATATATATTTCCCAGAATCTTTGTAAGCAACTGCAGGCACGCTCAGAATCGACCAGATGATGCCCTCCTTTGAAATCTCTTCTTGAACTGAAAAATAATAAAATTAGAGATTAGTTAAACAGATTAGCACAAAAAGAAAAACTTTAATCTCACTGACATGTTGACTTGGACGGAAATAGATACTCTTCTAATCTTGGCAAACTCACCTGTGCCGTTCATTTTCTTGCCATCAGCACGGCTCCAGGACAACTCAGGGATGGGGACTCCAACTGTGCCACAGCGCAGCAAGACGTTGTTGCCCAGCGAGCTGCGCACACGAGCCACGGCTGTGTGCACCCGAGGGCCCTGGCACCTCTGCAGCTCCGCTTCAGTGAAAAGAACCCCTGACAAGCTCTCAGGATCAGCACACCGCAGCCGGGTGTCGATGAGAGCCACTGATGATGATGGGGATTTCTGAAACTGGACCAGATCGTACAATCGGCAGTCACACAGCCAGGGGTTGTCATGGAGACCTGCAGAGGAAATCAAGTGTGACAAAGGGCTGTCAGTGAGATGAAAATCTCAGCATCTGCACACAGTCACCACCTTCCAGTACATTTTCCTTAATGAGTTGTAAGGTAGTTAAAATAAATAGAACTAGTCTGACAACTTGACACACTGCACACAATATCTATAATTAGACTAATCCCCAACTCAGCTTTAAATACTTCTGGTGTCAAAGAAGTGGTTATCATGCAAGGCAGCTTACAAAGAATAAATATATCACAGCTTGATCCTCACCCAGAATTAGTTTAGAGGAATCTGCGTCCTGAGATGGCTTCACACTCAGCCACACTGTGAGAACGTCAGCAGGGACGGTCGTCAGAGTGTTGCTGGATAAATCCAGATAGGTGAGATTCTTTATGTACATGGTGGCGTCCGCAGGGATGGTGGAGATCTTGTTGTTGTGTAAGTCGAGGAGCCTCAGGTTTGGCATGTCTGTCAGAGAGTCCCAGGGAAAGGAGGTGAGGGAGTTGCCATCCAGCCGAAGCTCGTCCAGGTTGTAAAGACCTCGGAAACTGTCGACGCTCAGTGAATTCAGCGAATTGAAAGACATCCACAGGAACTCCAGGTTGTTGAGGTAGTGGAAGTTGTCGCTTGCGATCCGTGTGATCGCTGTCTTCTCGATGCGCAGCTTCGAGGTGTCGATGGGGAAATTTGGAGGGACCACAGTGATCTCTGGATCGTTGCAAAGCACGCTCCTGCAAGAAAAATGCCATCATTTATAATGTGACAGTTAAAGGAACAAGACTAAAGCTACTTTCAAATTGTAGGAGGTTGGTGGAGTTGATTCAGTAGCAAACAACTTGTATTTTCTGCCTCTATTTTACACAAAAAATAATCTAGTTAAGCATTTATTTGAGGAAAAACGTAGTAACCTATTGTTCAGTAACAAGCAAAGGAGATTAAAGGGCAACTCCAAGTTAATCCTCCACTATACAGAGTGACTGAACAGAAGAAAGCTGCAGTGAAAATCACTTCTGCACGCAAGAACAAATACAACACATGTACTGAGAATAAAATTCAAACCATGACATTTAATGTATCACAATATTTACCTTGCTTTTGATCCGTCGCTCAGTTTGTGGAAGAAGCAGCTGCATTGTGCAGGACACGAGCTGCTCAGCAGAGGAAGAAAAACTAAAGCCAAACAAAAAGCAGCAGCAAAATGTCGACTCATTTTTCCTCCTGCAAGCTACTAGATGCTATGCAGCTAAACTACAATTAAAAAAAAAAAATAGTTGCTACAGCTCTTGTTACTGAGGCTTCGGATGCATGGTGGTGGTGTGCAGGCTCACAGCTCCATACTGCACCGACTGGTCTGAATCCTGAGATAAAAAGGATAGGCAGGGATTAGTGAAGGACTTGGGTTATTTTCATTCACACGATTAGGCTATTGCTTCCTGGAAGCTGATAGGCTGCATCGTTTTTACTTTTATTCTCAGGGAAACACTTTCCAATAGTTGATTGGATGGTTAATTATGGACACAACTGATTGTGCAGCGCCTAAATGAAGTGGAGGCTGCAGGTAAACAAAATCTATCAACAATACATGTAGTTCATGTATCATCATGAAAAATTAAAACATTAAACTTTTTTCATGTAGAATTATTTTTAAAATGAGGATTTTTTTTTTCACTGTCTTAATATTTTTATTTTTATGTTTCAGAACATTTTCATAAATACCTGCTCTTGTTTCCATCAGCCTTAGAGACTGGAAGGTTTAACGCCACCCCAGAGGAGGACAGAATTTGTTTGCTGTATAATTTAGGTGAAGTTGAGAGAGAGTTTCACTTCTTGTTTCACTGTCCTGTGTATGAAGACATAAGGAGTGTACTTTTAAGTAAGATGAACTCTGTCTATGTTGAGTTCTTTTGGCTGGATGATCAGGAAAAATTTGAGTTTTGTTTCAGGTTGGGAACATTTTTTGTGGCTGAATTTCTTTTTTTTTTAAATTTCTTTGGATTGTTACTGCAATGCCATTGTAAAGGTGTCTTGTAAACCCATGAGGTTTGGGCACATGTAAGTGTGCATGACACAAACAAAAATCAATCAATCTGCTCTCATTGTGTTAACCTGCCCTAAAATTATGTATTACTTTAAAGTCTATAAGTGTTAAATAGGCTGTAGTTTACATGCTGGCTAAAAAGGTAGCAACACATGACCACTAGATGGCAGTGGAGAGTTACCACATGTATTAACTGTATGGTATCACACAGCTTCTTGTTATTAGATCAAACTTCAAACCACATAAATGACAACACTGAGTTAACACATGCAGCTGATCATGTAGTTTGAATATCAAATAAAGGATCATTTTTACACTACTAAAAATAAGTCATATAATAGTGTAAGAATAATCTCTATTTTTTGGTGCTGTTGCTACTGTACACTGTATTATGTATAATTTTCAATAGTATCCTGCAGAGCACGTTCACCTTCTGTGTGTGTGACACACTTTGTGGATGACAGACGTGATGTCACCGTCTCTGGGGGTTTTTCACAGGTGCAGAGGTTTAAAGACACGGCTATCCGGCGGGATTTCAAATCCTTTAATCCAGTCATCTCGCTGTCTCTTATTAATACATGTTTGCTCTATTTTCTTGAGAAGGGTTGTCCCCAAGCAGAAAAAAAAATGTAGTTGCAAGAATAAATGTTCTATTAAAAAAGAATGGCCCCTGTCTGTGTACGAGTATTGCTGTTTGAAGGAGGGGAGATGTAATGTGACAAACCTGGAGAGGAAAAAATTAAACATGAACTACCAAAATGTGCATTTCTAATCGAAGACATTGTCATCTGTTGAACACTTTGCGTTATCTCAAAAATGCTTAACAGTTTCTGCAGTGGAGTAAGAAGTACTCACATCCTAAGTAAAAGTAGAAAAACAAAAAATATATAATTCTTTACATGTAGCAAATGTAGCAAAGCAAATGCAAAAATAAAAAAGTATAATCAGCAAAATCAGTGGCGTATGATAGTTAGGATGGGCCCCAGTGCAAAAAGAAAAAAAAAGAAACATTGACGAGATGGTTTGCTTTCTCAAGGGTATATATAGCAGATGACAGCATTTGTATTTTAATGTGTGTTCTTATTTGAACACAGACATATTTCTGAGGTGGCAAGTTGAATCACTCACAAGGGTCCGTTCTCTGCTCTTGAGAGGTCGGTCCCCCTCCCCATGGGCCCCAGTGCAACCACACTGCCTGTACTGTTATTTTTGTAATAATTTACTGCATCATTGAATATTATTACTTAAAGGAGCTGTATATGATATTAAGATGATACATGACTCAGAGTCAGAGGCAGGATTGTCTGTACACGGCTGTCAACATGGAAGCTAAGCTGGCACCTAGCAGCTAACGGTGCTTACAAAAGTCTGCAGTCGGTCTTGGGTCAGAACGTTTTCTTGTACCTAATATAAAGATGTGAGTAAGAATTACAATTCTGTAATTATTGAAAAGTTCTGTAATAAAAGACCGTAAACAACTGCTCTCTATATCCAAACCTTCTATTACATATCAGCCGCAATCCATTTGAGTGTACCCAAAAGTTCTGTCAGGCTGAGTGCACCCAAGGAGGCTCAAAAGAGCATCTGAAGAGCACCTGAGCAGGTAGTGTCCCTTTATTTTTTAGCGCTGTCTCCTGTAACTCGACAGCATTGCAGCTCCAGTTACATTGTGCATGTGCCATACCCTGTAGCTCCAATGGGGTCAAAGAGTGTGGGTACTCAGCCTTCTTTGAATAGCCTTGACCTCTGCCAGGAAATTCTGAGCATCAAACATTTCATTTCCTGCAAATTTGGTGGATTTTTATGCACTAATTTGTGCCTTTTCTGCATCAATTTATGGTGTAAATGTCCAACATTTTGTCAAAATTAAAGTCCTCTGCTACTGTCATGTTTACACCTTGTGTAAAGGTATAAAGCTACTTAAGTACTTCTCATTTCTGATGGTATCACTTGATACTTTCAAAATGAAAACATTTATCTCTCTCCTGAGCTTCAGAGTGTGTTGGTACGAAAGCAATTTCTACAGTGAAACCTTTGTTTCATTGCAAAACCAGCAGATTATGACGGTGTAATTAACTGTTAGCTAATGCATTAATGTGTAACCACTGCAAGGGAGCACTTTGGCACAAAAAAATACCACAGACAGGGTATTCAGGTCAGTTACAGTCATGGGCTTTATTCCCAAACTTTTGTGCTAACTTTTGTTAGCAGCAGGATATTTTTGTCCAGTGTCTGTCAATATACAGACAAAAAGTGGGAGACTGTTGCACGGTGCTTTAACTTGCACATGCTGTTAGGCTAAAACAAACACTGTGACAATGACATCTGAATAAACCAGATGGTGCAGAGTTCATTAAAACACGACACAAACCTGCTAAACAAAGATTGCTATTTATACCAGTTGATCAATCCACTACAGTCGTGTTCTCAGTTGGCTCATACCGGCTCTTATTTCCTCACACTCAGCTGCGGTAGATTAACAGATTGTTTTATTGCATTGTGAAATCAGCCCTCTGCTGCTTTATGTTCCTGCCCGGCCTCCTGTATGGATTTAGCAGCAATAAAAACATTCTGTCTCCATTCTCCATGTTGTCTAATTTGTCTGTGAGATATAAACACATTTGTGTCACTAAACTGTGTCGGAGCAGCAGATGATGAGCATCAACACTCCAGCTGAATGTGTGGGAGTCTGTAACTGGACGCAGCGCTGAGCCTTCAGTTAGGACAATATGGGCCGTTGGAGAAAAGGGGTATTATAAGTCTATTGGGACACATCATTACTTCATAGTTAATGAGTTTGTGGTAATCTGTGGGCAGATTAGTGATGCAATCAAACTCTGCCCAAATGTTACATTTTTAAATGTTCATGCTGCTGCGAGTGCCAAAGGTCACTTTCTGCTGCCCTCCATTTTTAGAGATATTTTGATCCACAAATATAAATGAGTAAATGAATTAGGTTGTGATGGTTTCACAAAGTTTTTATTTGACCTTTTACACTTAATGTGGCTACTAAGAGAGGAGCAGTTTGAGTTTGAGTCAAATAAAAGAAGATATTATGTGTTTTTGACAGAGAGAATGCTGTACAAGGATGTAATGTTGAAAAACTGTCTTCCCTGAGATTAAAGGGACAGGTCAACCCAAAATCCAAGCTGTAATGTTAGCTAGCTCAGTGGTGCTAGGTGAGCTAACAGTGGATGCACGGTTCCCTCTGCATGGTGATATGGCGAATGCAGCTGCTCACTGCGTGGCTTTTCTCCAGGTACTCCAGCTTCCTCCCACAGTCCAAAGACATGCAGGTTAATGCTGACTTTAAATTACTCGTAGGTGTGAATGTGAGTGTGAATGGTTGTCTGTCTCTATGTGTCAGCCCTGTGATAGTCTGGCGACCTGTCCAGGGTGTACCCTGCCTCTCACCCAATGTCAGCTGGGATAGGCTCCAGCAGCCCTGTGAACCCTAACAGGATAAGTGGTTACAGAAAATGAGTGAATGAATGCTCACAACAAGGTCTGTGGATTATCTTGAGTAACCAGGTCATAATTTCTGGAAAGAGACATTGCTGTTGAGTTTTTCAAATATATTTTCTTTTGACACTTTGAGCACCACAAGCTGAGTGCCATCTAGTTTCATTATATTGGAGAGAAGGCAGACATCTCTACAGCCGATATCTCCAACACTCAGCAGCTCACACCAAAAAAAAATCTACTGATAAATAGCGCTACAGGTAAGAAGAAAATATGCAGGCTTATTTTTGTTTTGCACAGCTGGGGCTTTTTGCACAATTTTTAAATTTGAAAAAGAGGCATTCATAAAAATTCGACAAAATATTTCCTAACTTGAGCAGTGTTTTTAAATCAAGTCAAGTCAGTTTAATAAATCATATATTTGCCTTTTGCTTTACGATCTGTGCAGCAGGGACACTCAGCTTGCTTTGCCCTGGGGCCACTTTTGCAAAATGACAGGTGGCCGTGGGCCAGTTGTAAAAGCTCTGCGCAGTTTAGGAGAACACAGGGGTGTTTCTTGGATTTGAGACAATTCAGGGCTTAGCCAGGACTTTTGTCTGGGGGACCCTCCTCTGGCATTTTTTTTTTATAAGCAAGCTCTAGTTTGATGCTTTTTGTGCACCCTGGCACTTTATTTACATTAAAAGTGAAAAAAGAATCCCATGTGAATCAACTTATTTTCATTGTGAATCAGAAAATGGTTAGAGGGGCCACCTATTGCTTGTGTGTACATACGTACTTGCCAAATAAAGCTGACTCTGATTCTGATTCTGATTCTGATTTGAATGAGAAAAACTTCCCCCCCAAAAAAAACATCTGAAGGGGGGAAAATGGAGAAAACATCAGGAAGAGCATGAGAGGAGGAAGACTGTTTCCAGGAAGTAGAGGCATGCACTACTCAAGTTATTATTATTAGTACTATTATTATTATTATTATTTTGGAAATTAGTCAGATTTTTGAGGTCCTAAACATGCTTGAAAACTCACCAATTTTGGCACGAATACGTTAACTGGCGAAAATCTACATCTGATATAGGTTTGGTAAATGAGTGTCAAGAAATGTCCCAGTAGCACCCGCTACACATTTTCTACGGACCAGCCCCTGAAGCTGGTTTCACCTACATGTAAGAAACTCGACAGACACATGTGACACTCTAAGACGTACAAAAAAGCCTCTTGGAGCCATACTCTAAACTCAACAGGAAGTCCGCCATTTTGAATTTACTGTGCAATTTTGGTGCCCATTTTTTGCCATTTCCAAGGGTCGTACTTATTTTAATTATTATTATTAATTTATTTAATTTAACGTAACAGCAGCATCCTTTATTAAGCCTTATATTCATTATAACATGTTCATTAAATAAATCAAATAAAACTAGTAATTCAATATAAAGCTTATTAACCACTACACACTGACTTTAATCATGTGTTGTGTATGCAAGAGTTAAAACTGTGGTTTTCTTTATCAGGCCACTTGTTGCTCAACATATCAAGCAACCTTAAGAACAGCATTTCCCATGTTTCCTTTTTCCCTTATCACCCACAACAACACAAACACCGTCAGCTGGATTAAGTAATGTGAGGGGAGGTCGCCTTAACATTTGGTTTCCTGCTATATTTATTTAAACTGACATCACAGCTGAGCCCTGTATCAACAGATTTCACATCAAAGAGTTGCGCAGCAAACGCGCAAACTTTTGGCGCAGTGAAAGTTGCAGGAAGTTTGAGGGAAGTCTGCTCGTTAGGACATTCTTCAGGGGATTGCTACAGGGGTTTACTAAGATTAGGCTCTTTGTGCTTTTTCACGTGAAAGAGCCTTTATAAGGCGTCATTCAGCTGGAGACGGTGGTGCGCTTTATAACTAGAAAAGGACTTGTCTTTAGGTGCAAAAGTTTTATTTGCGCACTTCAACATGGCAGCGTATACGTTACCGGAGGGATTCACGGAGTTTGATATGTTTACATTCGGCACAGCGCTGCTTGTTGGGGGTAAGTGACCGGAAGACATGTTTCTGCACGGATTAAAGGGACAGTTCACTCTGAAACTGTTTGTTTACATTATAAAAGCACCTTAAAACACCAAACTATGCTGTTTTATATTTTTGTTTTTCTTATTGAGGTGTTTGAAATGCAGCAGATTTTAGTTACAAGCTTACTGTGCTGATAAATTGCAGAAATTAAAGGGACATTTCTCTTCTTTTCTCACTTCCAGGCATGCTGGGATTCTTCCTCAATGCCATCAGCATCGTGTCCTTCCTCACAGTGAGGGAGATGAGGAACCCCAGTAACTTCTTTGTGTTCAATCTTGCTGTGGCGGACCTCTGTTTGAATATTAATGGACTCACAGCTGCCTATGCCAGCTACCTCAGGTATCAGAGGACACACTGAGGTTATAAAGTTTGGTTACATTTGTTCTTTGGGCTCTTTTTTTATCATGATAGGGGAACTAAATTTGTTTCAGCAATCAAAAAACTGGCTTAGTATTTAATATAATGGAATGTCATGTAAGTCAATATTCGATAAAGTAGGCTAGTATGCCTATGAAATAAATCCTAAAATAGGCCTAAATAAATGAGGCAATAGCTATATAAATAAGTGTAATTATAAATAAGGGTAAATATAAATATACAAATGAGTTAATATACTATTTTTTTAAAGGATTTTAATTATTTCAGGGGATTTTTATTACATGATTTTATCATTCATAATGCTACATTTCACAG
Source organism: Epinephelus moara (assembly GCF_006386435.1). Lineage (NCBI taxonomy): Eukaryota > Metazoa > Chordata > Actinopteri > Perciformes > Serranidae > Epinephelus > Epinephelus moara. The sequence continues at coordinate 13,790,669 of NC_065518.1, read as the reverse complement.
CACTTACTTACACTCTTACATTCAAATTAATGAAGCACAGTTATCTCACAAATTTACACCAAAGCAACAGCACAAGAATTAGTTTGCTAGCACATCCTGCTAGCATTAGCCAGCTAATTCTTGTTTCATTTGTAGTCTGATAAACAGTATATTTATCCAATAAAATCCCAACCAGGTCAGCAAACTTTCTGTTGCTGCTGTTACACAGGTTATACCTGGCACTGTGTTGGCCACCAGCCTGCTGTGACCTCTGGCACAAGCAGGATGCACTAGTTAGCTAATTCTTGTAGTGTTGCTTTGGTGTGTAAATCTGTGAGACAACCATATTTATTAATTAAACTATATTGACTAATTTATATATTTATTTTGACCTTTCGCTAAGTCCCAGCCCTGGAATAATCTAGGCTAATCATAGCCTAGCATCAGCCAGCTCAGATCAGGGTCCAACAACAACACAGCTGTGCTCCATTGACTCTAATGCATTTGTCTCAGATTTCCTTCATTTTCAGGCTGGTTTTGTGGATTTGGAGCTAAATGTTGTGCCTGGGGTACATCGTGTGTTAATGATACTCGTTACCTGGAGAGGTTGGAAAAAGATATACGTTTCTTCCCTGTTCCAAAACCAAAATCAAACCCTGAAAAGTGTAGGGTTAGCTAGCTAGCTACTGAAGATATAGCCTACTGAATGTATACACATGCTGCTTTTGCTTTGTAATGATTATAACAGTGAAACAAAGACCGATTCAACCAACTGTGTGTCATCACAGTGTGTGCAGATGAGTGTTGTTTGGCTTCTCCTGGAATACCCCGCCCATTCGACAGTGTAGGTCTGGGCAGCTGGCAGCGGCATCTGCACACCCTGTGATGCCACACAGCTGGTTCAGTATCAGCAAAGTTTCCCTTATGCCACACAGCTGGTTCAGTATCAGCAAAGTTTCCCTTTATATTCATTGTCTTGTGTGGCGATCGGCAGTGATGTGGTGGTTCACTTTTACACTGTGAGCTGTAGCCTATAGTTTGGCTTTAGCTTCTAACCATCTTTGTCTTTTTAACCTGTTGTTGCTGCTGAGTCAGTTTGACATCCTGGATATATCCTTCAAACACAGACTGTAGACCCCTCTGTCTGCTTCTCTCTGGAATCACTGTTTCAGTTTTCCAAAAATATGATAATATTTCCTCAGGGAGTGAAGTTAGTTACAGTGTGGGCTCCATGCTAGCTTCGACAACTTGCAGGGCTTAGCGAATGATCAATTTACCCTAATTACATATATTGTTTTGCCTTATTTATTTATTGCAGGATTTATTTCATAGCCATATTTATTTATTTTATAGGCATATTATGTATTTATATTTAATACTGTTGTAAACTGCACTCCATAAATATTAGTCAATGGGGAGCACATGTTAAATAAGCCTTAAGGCTTCATAATCCACAATCCACTTTATTCAATGTGTAAAGCTCACATTTTTCAAGCAGATCTGTTGTAAGTTACCTAAGAGGATCTTAATTCACATGTCACAACATTTAAGTATTCTTTAATGTCCATCTTTAAACCTCTTAAATATTTTATTAAGTGGTTTCCATTCTGGGTGTCAGCAGGCCTGGTTTAACTCACTGGGGGCCCAATGGATCCTTTTATTTTCCTCTGCTCTGTGCTTGGTGGATGTGTTAAGCATAAATCTATTTACTAAACTGATGCATGTAAGCACCATAAACTGATATAATAAAGGTTTTAAAATTAGATATTAACCGCATACTGGTGCATACAGTATTAATAAAAAGTTTTGCATTTGGTGAGAGTCTGTGAGGCATCGCTTGGCTACAAAGAGTCCCCTGCTTTAAAAAATGTGGCCAACATGCTTTCACAGTCAGATGTAGTCGTATACACTGTTTGTAATATTTGGTTGAGGAAACATTCCTCTGCACGCTGGAGTATAATTCAGGCGTTGTTGTGTTTTTCTAGATATTGGCCATTTGGTCAAGATGGATGTGCCTATCATGGTTTTCAGGGGATGATTTCGGTCCTGGCGTCCATCAGTTTCATGGCTGCCATCGCTTGGGATAGATATCACCAGTACTGCACCAGTAAGTACAACATATCACAAGTAATGCACCAGTGTAATATAAATCTTAACAGGGATATATTAGGCTCATTTTCAGGTTCATACTTGTATTTTGGGTTTCATTCTTGTGCTGTCTGTCTCTGACCTCCTCATGAAAAAGCCCAGTCTGCTCTAATTGGTCAGCGTTTCCAAGTCTTCTGTATCTCACCATCTTGCACGCTTTTTTCTCTCAAGTCTGTTCTGCCTGGTCTCGGCTGACTATGCTTTTATTGGCTAGTACTTGTCACATCAACCTGTCAAGGGTGAGAACTAGGTGATCACAGCACAGTAGGGTGAGACAAAATGGAACGTACATGGGAAAAAAGTAATGCCGTTATTTGGGCACTTTCAGCACTTTCTACTGTGAAAAATCACCACTTGAAACTTTTAAACACAACTGGAGATTTTTCAGCAGGAATATGATCTGAAATCGGGGACAAATTAACAACATCAGCAACCAAGATTACATTTTCTCAGACATTAGCATGCAGCTACATGTAGCAGTGTACTTGCAGCAGGGCAGTGACTGTGTTAGTGGCATTTTCACATGTTAAAAATCACCAATTAAAGCTTCTAAACCAAAATATTCACAGCTGGACATGTTTCTGCAGGAATAATACCTGAAACTGGGGAGAAATTGACAACATTGGCAACCAAGATTACATGTTGCCTGATGTTAGCATGTAGCTACATGTAGCAGTGTAGGCTGTGTGATGTAAACATTTGCAGTACCTGGAGCAGATGACCAATAGAAAAATGTCAACACATGTTATAGGCTATATCTAAACAACCAAATAATATGTCAAATGTCTACTCACATCCTAATGACATAATGTATGTCTGATTCTGTAGGACAGAAGCTCTTCTGGAGCACCACTCTGACAATGAGCGGCATCATCTGGATTCTTTCCATCTTCTGGGCTGCTGTTCCTCTCATGGGATGGGGTGTCTATGACTTTGAGCCTATGAGGACTTGCTGCACGCTGGACTACACTAGAGGAGACAGGTAGAGTTATATTAATACAGGAATGATACCAATTTGTTGTTGTTTTCCTCTCTATCAATTCAGATCTATAACAACACATCGTATTTATCTCTTCTGCACAGGGACTATATCACCTACATGCTGACTCTGGTGGTGCTCTACCTGATGTTCCCAGCTCTCACCATGTTGTCATGTTACGACGCCATCTACAAGCACTTTAAGAAGATCCACCACCACAGGGTAAATGTGCTGCAGTATTCTCTAAATCCGCTTTAAAGGAACAGTCCGCTTCTTTTTGTTTTGGTGTCTGATCGGATTTGGCAGAGACAATGCACATTTCTACTTAACCCTTCTTTAGCTGTCCCAGCATACACAGTACTCACTGCATTTGTTAAATTTGGACACACAGTTGTGTCACCAACATGTCACCAGCTACTGTAGTCAAGTGTGCTCACTGACATCTACTTGTAAACACCTATCTTAGCATGCTAATGTCTGTGTTGGGAATGAGTCAGAACTGAGTGTTTTTACACACCTGACAAATGTGTAAAAGACTACACAGTGATCAGCAGCTTGAATGTTAAAGGAATAGTTCATCATTTTGGGAAGTGCAGTTATTTTCTTTCTTAAGTTAGATAAAGCGCTCATGTCTACAGCCAGCAGGCAATAAGCTTAGCTTAGCATAAAGACTGGAAACAGGGGGAAACAGGTAGCCTGGCTCTGACCAGACGTAGAAAAAATACATCTAATGGCAAATCTAAAGCTCGCTATTAAAGGTTCAGTGTGCTGCTCTGGAGAGAGATAGTTGATTGTTGATTGGTCATCAGATACAGACAACTGACTGGTAGTCAGACCGAAGTGCCAACCCAAAATGCCGGTATGTGACGACCTTGGAATGAGTTTCAACTATCAACTATCCTTAAGAATTACATACTGCACCATTAATATGTTCCCTTATATAACATATATTAACATCACCCATATACGTCGATCACCGGGACGAGGAAAAAACAAACTGGAGGCCAGCTCCTTATGCCCGCTACTTTCAGGCAGCCTTAGGACGCACAAGCAAAACAGGATATGGTGTAGGTGTATAAATGGAAACACACTGTACATGATAACGCAGATGATCACCGCCCCTCTAAAGTAATGCAACCAATTTTGTTTTCCAGTTTAACACCAGTGTACCTTTGAGGGTAATGCTGATGTGCTGGGGCCCCTACGTCCTCATGTGTATCTACGCCTGCTTCGAGAACGTGAAGGTCGTATCTCCCAAGCTAAGAATGGTGAGCACTTTCAGTCTAACAGTCAAAATGATGAAAAAGCCAGTAAGTCATTATAGCGATGGCTTAACTTAAAGGGGAATTCGGGTTTATTTAATCTGGCTAAACTGTTTGCTTGTTTACGATCTGTCTGATTGTTTGACAGCTCATGTTTTACCTGTTGTAGCAATGTCACCAAGTTGTGATAAAGTCAAACTGTCCTTTAAATCTAGTACTCACATGATGAAAATTCTTTGTTTGCGCTCACAGGTGCTTCCAGTTGTTGCAAAGACAAATCCTATCTTCAACGCTCTCCTCTACTCTTTTGGAAATGAGTTCTACCGAGGCGGCGTGTGGCACTTCCTCACCGGACAGAAGATCGTTGATCCAGTTATTAAGAAGTCAAAATAATGGAAACTCAATACGCTCTGGAAAAAAACCCAAACCATCATCTGCTCTTATGATAGGTTCCTCTTACTAATGGTAAGGTGTTGTTAACATCAACGAGCCATTTAAGTGTCTGTACAGTTGTAATATTTTCACACGTGGACAGTGACTCAGGATAATCTCTACATCCGGAGCCTCATGCTGGATTTGTGTAAACCTACAAAATATGCTGCATGTAATTTATCCACTTTCAAATTACTGCATTCTTTTCACAGCAGTTTGTATTTAACCTGCACCGCTCCTCCATCTGTGTTAGACCTCTTACAATAAACACATTGTGTTGCTGCTCTTCTGCTGTACACTCCATTCACCTTAAAGTGTTTCCTTGTTAAACCCTGGAGTACTAAGCTTCTGCACTGGGGCAGAAGCAGATGATAAGCATGCAGGGCTCTGTCCAAACCTATTTTTATGTGTCATTTTAGGTAGTAGAGTGCCTAAAAATCTGTACATCTTTTGTAAAAAACATAAAGCCTACATGCTGTTTCTGTATCTGAAGCCGTTTCCACCAAGCAGTACAGTTCAGTTCGGTATGCTTTTTTTTCCGTTTCCACTGTAAAAAGTTGTGGATGGTACCAATGGAACTGTTCTGTACCGTCCCCATTTTTGGTCCCCCCTCTGTTGGGGTACCTAGCACACAGATCTGGTACTAAAAGGTGGAGCTGTGAACACTGCAGTCTGTTGATTGGTCAATAGAGGACGGTCACTCTGCTCAGGGCTGAGTTGTGGCTGGTTTTGAGGCTCATGTAACCACTGTTCATACTGTGGAGAGTTTTATTAGTAAACTGTAACTATGAAATGAAAGGATGTTTTGCTGCCTCTTGCAGCAGCTGGAGTCTGAGAAAAAAATAACTTCATTCACTGGGCCGACTGCTGGTGACTTTTAAGGTGGAACATTAACTTGTAATGTTACTCAATGCATGAGCTGATGATGTGAATCAATCAGCTCACCTTAAATTTCACTGTGACAACTTTGTTATTTTAGTTTTCATTTGACATACACTTTTAGTAATGAGTGGATCTTCATAGCATCCCACTTTCGACTGGGTTATGTGATATTCTAATCCTCACTTGGAGAAAAAAAAAAAAGCATCATGGAGCATTGTTCCTGTGGGCTTTGGCAACACTAAACCCCTGAGCAGCCCGTTCTGCTTTGTTCTGAAAATGTCGGCGTGCAGCCTCGTTTTGTGGACGATAAACGAGGTGCAGACTTCCCTTGGTGAGTGCTGGACGGAGCAGTGAGTGACATCAACCCCGCCCACATTTAAGGGTACTTTTGTGGTGGAAACACTAGGGTCTAGGTACCATGTCTGAAGGGATACTTTTGGTCCCAAAGGTACAGGTACTGAAAGTGTTCGATGGAAACGAGGCTTATGTGTCAGCCTGGTGGCCTGTCCTCTTGCCCAATGTCAGCTGGGATAGGCTCCAGCCCCCCCTTGACCCCCAACAGGATAAGCGGTTACAGAAAATGAATGAATGTAGAGAAGCACATAGCAGGATAAACAACATAGGCATATATTATTATCTGAGTGACACAAAGTTGAAGGTATTTCAAAAACTCCAGAACCCCAGAAGCCACCCCTCCTGCTCTGCCTCTGCTGCTGTAAATAAGATACCAAATTTCTGCCACTGACCAGCGCACAGAGACGCCCTCTCATGACACGGCTGTCTCAAGTAGTTACTAAGCAGATTAATCGATTGTGTTTTTGTTAGGACGACAGATTTAGGTGATGTAATTTCTATATATGGTAGGAAAGGCAGTCACTGTGTTAAGACTGTATTATGCAATTATACTGCAGGCTACACCTGAGGGAAAGTGAACGTAAGCTCATTTTGAAGTGGACAGTTATTTTAATTATCAATAAAGAGGTAGACAGTGTGGTAGAGCTCTTACGTTCGTACCTTGGAGCTGCTGATGTTAGTACTTTATGGTGTATTCTACTTCAGATTCATCTATCTACACCCTTTAACATGTGCAGAGTTGTTAAGATCAAGCTAACTGGTTGGATGATACAAGAAGTTATGCAGCTGGACTGACTTAATATAAAGGAATTCAATGTCTGATGACACCAACTAGTCGTGGCAGCCACATTACTAACACCAGCATTAAAATGTCTTGTGGTCTGTTCCTTGCATTACACGCACGCCATCCTGTCTTCTCTAAATATGAGCCACATTTATACAAGTGTTACAGTGTCAACAGGGACACGGAGAAGAAAAGACTTCAGCAGTCTAAACTCTGAGCTGCTAAATACATGCACTCCCGAAATAAGCCACAGTGAGACATGTAGTCTCTGTCACACTAACCTCAGGGGTGGCTGATGTTCTTGCCAGGCAGGTGAAATCCTCTCACCGTCAGTGGCAGCCTGTCCCAACGGAGGAGGAGTCAGCCCTAATGAGTCACGCAGGTTCAGAGCCGTCCAAAGATAGTCCTGTTGACTCCTTAAATTAGACAAATAACACATTTATGTCACATGTACTTAGCTCTTCAATTACAGTGTTGTCATTGTCTAATGAAAGCAACGCTTGAAGCTGTCAGTGCATAAATCAGGATTACATGGCTGGAAGGGAAAGCAGCTGCATCTTCACAGGATGAAATGTGTGATCTTTGTTTTTGGAGATAACAAAGCTGGGATACAAAACGTGAATACAATCAGTCAATGTATAAACTCAATGTTTAACTCAAAAATTTATGTTTATGTTTATGATCACCTAAGTCACACAAATGTGCCAGATTTAGCCATACAGGCTCATTTTCATCTGCAGTCCCACATTAAGGAAAACGTACTATACAAAAGCACATAGACCCCAACATAGGCTACAGTAAGAAAACAAGGGCATAACCACTAATTCAGATTATGACAAGTCAGTCATAAATAAAAGCAACAGCAACACTATAAAGTAGCTCTGATTTTAATGTGCAGCAAGTTTTCATTAGCCAAGTTAGCAGCGTGGCTCTATATGTAAACCAGTCTGTTCACCACTTTGATCTAATCTGGAATATTTTAACAGCTATTACGTGGATCCTCATTTAATTGGTGATCCTCTGACTTTTCCTCTAGCGCCACCAGTTTGACATTTTTTTGGTTTGAGTAAATGTCTCACTACTGAAAGGACTGTGAAGTTTGTTTCACTCTTCAAGTTCCCCAGTGGACTGACTGAAGTCTTTCTTGTTGACCACCTGACCTGTCGTCCAGCACCATCATCAGATTAAAGTGTTAATTTGTCCAATACTTTGGTTCATGACCAAATACTTGCAAAACTAATGACGCTCAAAAGCAGCACTTTAGCAGTGTCTCAATGTCTCAACGCACTACGTCGGTACAACACCGCGAATTGACTTTTTTTCCTTCAACAACCAAAACACGTGGTTAGTTTTAGGCAAGAATTGCAAGTGGTTAGGTTTCTGAAAAAAGACGCCAACACCAATCTCTCGCAAGAAAGTCTGTGTTTGTTGGACCCATTCACGACATCTCCCGCCTGCCCCACTCGGACTTTCGCCAGCTTAACTTTTGTCCTTGTCCCACCGTGTTTCCCCCTTACACCGCTGGTCACTGTTAAACTATAACAGCAACCAGCCGTGTATCATGCCGACGTTACAGGACGCTTAGTTACGTCGGTTTCTGACGCCACAAGTCACTGCCCAAGCGGCGGATTCCAGCAACCTCAGAGTGACACTGGGCTCTTCATACACACACAACCTTGTCACTAGTCCATTAATACCTACCTAAGACAGCCAGTTCATAAGTTATGAAATTGGACGTTGTAAATGGTGTTTGTGTATGTGTAGGTCTGTGTGTTCTTGTATTTGCTACAATGTGAGGACCGGAGCACATTTTTAAACAACATAGTGAGGACATTTTTGGAAAATGCTGACATTTTGGCCGGTTCTCATTTCTTTAGAGGCCTGTTTGAGGGTTAGGACTTGGGTTTAAGGTTAAGGCCAAGAGTAGGGATTAGGATTTGGCATTTAGTTGTAATGGTTAAGGTTATCAGTACGGGTCCTCACAAAGGTAGAAGTGCAGGGATGTGTGTGTTGCCTGCAGCTGCCAAAGGGTGAGGAAATTTTTGTTAACCGACCGACCAACTGACATATAGAGTTGCTGGTCGCAGTTTACACAAAGACGTCAGAAGCTGACTCAGATGTGCTATCGTGCAGCCAACTCCAAAGTGTCCTTGCTGCACACTGAACAAGCTCATTAGCAGGTATTACATGTCATAATCATGTACTTCCTCATAAACTCTGCTGCTCCTCATCAACCTGAACAGAACGGGATTTTTCTTGAAAAAGACTGGGGAATCCAGCAGATTAGGATCAAATTCTTGGAAACAGTCGTCCTATTGACTGAGAGCTGATTACCAGACAAGCGTTTGTGGACTAGTGATCTCAGTGATCCTTCGGTCAGAGCTGTAGATAGAAGCAGCCGTAATAGCAACAAGCTCACAGGAAGAAAGGAGAACGACTTGTCACAGACAGATATACGTAATCCCATTGAGCTCTCTTACAACACATTGTTCAAGTAACTAAATCTGACTACAAGCCTTTTCATTCAGTGGAGTCAGGGTTTAGAGCACCATACGCCCACAAGGTGAGGTGAAGGTGTTCCTGTCTGTGCTTTGGTGGGAGATAAGTGTGTTAAATTTCATGCCAGTCACAGACAGATGGTGTAAAAAATAAACATCTGTCGTTAAAAAAAAATCTGATGCAGCACAAACAGCAGCCCCACCACACACGGGTGCACACATGTGACATGTTTGGAGAGATTTGGTTAATCAGAGTCAGATTTTGACCTTAAATAAATAAAAAAATAATAGATAGTATCATCTCATCGCCAGTGTTCTCACTTATTCTCTGTTTGTACCAAGGTCATTATATTTAAAGGTATACTATGCAGGATTGTAGGTCACTGTCTGTAAACATGCCCACCAGCAAAAGTGAAAGCCAACCCCAGATTTACTCTCATTTGGTGTTTCGCTGTGCTGTTTTGTTGTTGTTTTTTTGGTGCTGTGTCTCTCAGATGTCTGCTGCATACGGCATGGCACCTGCTTGCTACCTTTTTATAAAGCCCTGACCTCACACCGAGCGCTGTGTGCCAAGTTTTTTTCCTCCATGTTACACACAAAGCCAGTATAGAAAAGGGAAACCTTCTCAGAATGTCTTGACGTCATATATCATTGTAAAGCCTAGACTGTAATCTATATTCCAGTCACATTTTAATGACACTAAAATAAACATAATTTGACCTTTGACCTCTAATCCTGCAATACGGCAAACTCTGAACACCTCTGCAAAATACCCTTATAGCCAAATACATATTGATCTGATGTGCCTGTGGATAGTTCCATCGTGTAGCGTACCAAAAGAGCTTTAAAATAATATATTGCATGAACAACATTTATTTTCAGATTAAACTTAAAGTTTGTGCAGTTTGTTTCTGACAGAAAATTCAGTACTTTGCATTGGATTCTGTTATTTAGACAGCTGTAAAAAGATTTATAGACAGCAGAAGCACAAAATAAAAAAAACGTAAATTCTTCCTCAGGTTGTTGCAAATTCTTGTAAACAATATTTAGGACATTTCCTCCTCAATAACAGCTATAATTCTAAAGAAAACATTATGATTCAAATTTCAAAAACAGTACAAAATCACATAAAGAAATTATGTCAGTTAAGTTTACATTCACTTTTCTGAATCTCTTAAGGTTTCAGATTTTTGTCGTAAGTGTCCGACGACGTAAATGCTGTTAACCGCAGCTGGATGAGATGTCTACAAAAATCAAAAAGCATAAGGACTTCTGAAAGGAGGATTACAGTTGAAGAGCACTTTATCTTATGCCAACTGATGATCTGTTTAAGTGCACGAGATCTGCTGCTGAGTTACAATTTGGGAAATAAATAAAAAATAAATAAATGGAGCAAAACAGATTTTACTGAGTAAAAGGTGAAGGACAGACGTCAATTGAGGGAGATACTGTTTGCACAAACCTCCGAGTTAATTATTAACTTTGTGTCGGCCCGATAAGCACAATGGCTGATGTTAAATAATCATTCAGGTTAGAGCTACTTAAAACGGAAAAGCAAAGGTCAGAGTAAATCCTACATTAAACATGACACGTTACAGTCCACGGGTCAGATTAGATGACACAGTGGAAGGAGACGTGTCACATGACAGAAACAAAGAGCTTATATAACACTGCCTGTGTCTGTCCATGATGATTCCTCACCGACTGATGTTCTGATTTTGAAACAAACTGTGTCAAAGATGTGACACATTCCCTGTGGATTTTTCTTGAAATAATCTTTAAAGGGATTTTTTTTTCCCAGAGAATAATCTGGATTAGGTGATATTTGCGTCACTAGCCTTTCTTCTGGTCTCATTTATTAAACCTCTCTCATATCGTCTGCACGTCTGAGGCCAGGTCACCGTCCATATCTCAACCCAGAGGACAGAGCTGACCGTCTGAACTCCTGCAGACACTGCTGAGTTACCAGAATGAGTCACAGATTATCCATGTGGTCACATCTCTGCACTGTATGAAATCTGTACATTAAAAAAAAACTGTGGAGTGTTTATCTAACGGCTGCTGCTGGGCCAAGCCTCTCATTAGTGAAATTGGGCAGTTATTTCCTGTGGCGTGTTAATCCTGCTGTTGGTGTATTAATGTTGCTTTTTCTGCATCAGATAATCCACTGAACATGCTGGACCACCCCTCCGCTGTTCAGATCATCATCCAGTGTGCTGGTTTATAACAGGAATCATCATCACTGTTGATATCAGCAACTAAAAAGTACAAGATGCTCTCATGGCCGTTAGACAAACAATACTTTTTTACTTGTCACATTGGAAAAGAAAAACCCATTGCATCACAGTTTTCTGTTTTCTTTATTTTTTTTTAAATAATATTTAGTAGCTATCTAAAACAAAACAATATGCTTTTTCTATATAAGCTATAAAAGTTATAAATAAACTGTAAAAACGATTCAATTAAATGATTAATTTCTTACTGACTCCCATATTTTTGTCAGATATGCAGTGATGATTGCTGGGTAATGTGTATGTTGATGTTGTTCAATGTCAAGTCTCTATATGTGCACAATAGCGTGCACTAGGGTGCATCATAATGGTGTGCACTGGGGCCTGTTGTAACTTTCTTACGCTAGTATATATCCAAATTAAAGAGTTTGACATACAGGTTAAAAATTTTTGTCAAAAACAATACAAACTGATGTAAACAAACATTTTAAGGCATTTTGTCACCAGAAGACATTATCCATTTACTTTTAAACTCAGATTAGGTCACTGAGGTTAATTTAGATCACTTGGTTGGGCTCCAGTGTTAGAGTGAAGTGTAACAACAATCAACTGGTTGAAAGTAAATGTTGAACAGTTTGCACAAAGGCAAAGTCAGCTCAGAGGTATGACATCTTGTGCTATTTACGTTGAATTTAAACAAGAACTTAAACTAGAAAAGTTTCTGTGGCATGAAAACCAAAGGTACAGACAGACTGTTTGTAATGTTAGAGTGAACAACAGCAGAATTCATGAAGTCACTGAAAGATATAAAGGGCTGGAAACCAGAAGATCTGCAACCTCTGTAATGACAATTGTTTGGGAGATTTTGTATAAATGTAAGAATGTAAGTTTAATTAATTATAGAGAAAGATATTTTTCAAAATATTATTTAAAGAATCCATCTGTTTAAATCAGTTTTGCTTTTACAATCAGATAAGCCAGGAGTGATTTGTAAAATTGGTGAATTTTGAAGAATGTTCTTTCTTAGTTTAGGTAACATTTGTCTAACTGTATTTGTTATTATACATTATGTGCTTGTGCCTGTTTGTGCTCCATGATCAGGGTCTCAGGTCACACAGAAACAAAAATCAAATGAAATCAAATTAAATTAGAAAGGTTCCACTCCTGTGTTTTAAGTTTTAGCTGAGGGGCCACACTGTGTTTTACAGTTAATGGATCACAGACTTGTTATTACTTGCAAGTCTTTGCTGCCCTCTACTGGCAAATGATGATAGTTCTAGTAATCAAATTAATACATTTAAAAAAACAAACAAGCCTGTTAAACGTTTAACATGATTCTGGCATTGAAAAATATATAAACATAAATTATTTTACACCATAGTAAATACAACAAAATTATGACAGGAATGTAAATATAGGGCACAAAAAAACTGGGTAACAGTATTTGGATAGTCAGCCGACAGATATATAGTTTATAGACTGTTTGAAACATTTCAATAGCTTAAAAGTTGAGATTCAACAATGTCACTGTTTCACTTTATTCTGTAGTTTATCGAGCTTCTGTAATGAGTCATTATATACTCTCAGAATAATTTAGTTGATCCTAAACTATTCACTCAGCCTACGCTGCACAGGTTGAGTGCAGGAGCGTAAATACAGACAGTGCAGGCAGTGCAGTTACACTGGGACCTGTGAGGTGGAGGGGCCCAAAGAAAGAGCAGGCCTTCCAACAATGTGTTGGGCAGAGTATGGGCCCTTATGAGTGATTGCCACCTTAGAAAAATGCCTGTGTTCAAAGAACAACTTTATTGAATTAAAAAAGGTGCCCTTTACTATATATGTCCTTGGCTATGTGATTCTTGTTCTGCTGGACCCAACAGCGGCCTTTGATACTGAGGACCACAATATCTTAGTGGCGCGGTTACGGCACCTAGTGGGCATTTGTGGTAGTGCTCTGGAGTGGTTTAGGCCTTATCTGGCAGACAGAACTATGTGTGTAAGCATTGGTGTTTCTGAGTCCTGCTCTGCTCCTCTGTCATATGGGGTTCCACAGGGTTCAGTTGTAGGGCCCCTGCTTTCCTCACCCTATTTATTGCCTCTGGTCCCATCCTTAGAAAGCACGGTATTTCTTTCCATTGTTATGCTGACAATAATCAGATATATGTGCCGCTGAAGAAGAAAGATGCTCTCTCGCTTAAACCACTTCTGTTATGTCTCGAAGACATTAAAGCCTGGATGGCCCTGAACTTTTTAAATTTTAAGGAAAAGAAAACAGAAGTGATGGTGTTTGGTCCCAATGGCTCTTGTGGACCCCCCCTGTTGACTTGGGGCCCCTTGGCATATTATGTGAAGCCAACAGTTTCACACTTGGGTTTTAAGATGGACAGCGATTTTAAATTGGATCGGCAAATTGGTAAAGTCCAGCTTTTTTCATCTTAGGCAGCTGCACAACAGCACTTTGAAACAGTAATCCATGCCTTGGATTAGAGTAACGCACTTTATTTTAGAGTCAGCCAGTCCTCCCTCGCACATCTCCAGTTGGTTCAAAATGCTGCTGCTCGTCTCTTAACTGGAGCATGTAAGAGGGAGCACATAACTCCCATTCTGGCCTCCCTCCACTGGCTGCCTGTGCACTTTAGAGTTCATTTTAAAATTCTTTTATTTGTTTTTAAATCTTTAAATGGTCTCACCCCGCCTTACCTACTTTTTCTGTTGCTGCTCCCAATCTTTGGAACGACCTACCTTTGCGCATCAGACATCTCCCCTGACTGTCCATTTTTATTACTTGGCTTTTAACTCAGCATGAGACTCTGCTCTTGTTTTAGTGTTTTTATTGTTTTGCTTCATTTTATTGTTTTAGTGTTTTTATTGTTTTTAATTGTTTGTTTTATGTCTTATGTTTTTATGTTTATGTACAGCACTTTATTTCAGCTGTTGTTTTTAAAATGCTCTATAAATAAAGTTGAGTTGAGTTATCATATACAGATGAAATGATGATTGCTGGGATATATATATATATATTGATGTTGTCCAGTGTTGAGTCTCTGATTGTTCATGTGACGAGTTATGTGTCTGAAATGGCCGCAGTCCTCACCCTCTGGTCACATAAATAGTGTTACCATCAACTGAAACCATCAGAAAAGTTTCTCATTCTACACTCTTAATGGGGAGCACTATTAGTGGTTGTAACTACATAAATAACTTAATTCAAATATCAACGACAACATCACTGAGAGAAGGTGATGGGATGATTTTTATGTGTTGTGTGTACTTGCAGATTTTCGCCACAAGGTGTCGCCGGTGTCTTTTGTTATATTAAAGAAGAGTCCCCACATCTCCCGATCTGTTGGCACGATTCTATCTCAGGATATAAGAGCTGCATTCAATGGTTCCTGTGTCAATACACAGTTTTATTGTTGTTGTTATTGACATGTTTTGGTTCCTTGGCTACATTTTAACAAAGTAAACTTTTTTTTCCATTAACATTGAGGTAAAAACAAACTAACTCCTGTTTGTCTGTGGTGACAGGAGCTGTCCGCAGCCTCGTGGTGCTGAAATCTCTTCAGCTCCTGCAGCAGCGAGTCGTTAATGAGTTCATATCTGGCACACGATGTTTTGGGAATTAAATAAACAAAAAGCTAAGAAACAGTGTTTCCCCAAAGCAGCTAATAAATGTACTGACTTGAATATTTGTGTCACTTATAGTCTCTAAATCACCTGTATCTGTAAAGAGAAGTGCGTTGTTTTATTTATGTTTGTGGTGTCTAAAGTTTTCTTAAGCTTTACATATGGGCTTTGCACCTGCTGTGGGTGCGCCTACACACACAGTATACACACACTGTATGTCTCTGTATGTTATCTTGAGATCAAATTTGATAGCTGTTCTTTGGTTAGGATGTATTACTGCAGATATCTCAGCTGTGCGTGTGCGTATATGTCTTTGAATTCATATAGGAGCGCTGAAGAAAAGCACCAGAGTCACGAGTGACACGCCGCACATTAAGATTAAGAAAGCCTCTTTTCTTCCAGGCTCTTGTGGAGGGGTCGTGATGTGGTGCTCACTGGCTCTTATTGGTTGAAGTGATTGCTGCCATGGTTGGAAATTAACATAAAGGAGGCAAGTGGCGAAGGGATCCACTTGGGGGCAAGCTGGTGATGCGTCACAGCTCTTGGTGAAAAGAGGAGACAAAAAAGGGGACTAAAATAGCGCCCAACCTGCGGGTTAATGTGCACCAATGGCCACGAAGTCACTCGTGGTCTCAGAGCTGAGCGCAAAAGTGCCACAGGTGATAGGAGGTATGGACACAGAGACCAGAGAGTTTGAGCGTCCGAAGTGTTGCAAATAAGTGACCAAAAATCGCTCCAAACAAACTTTGCCATGTAAGATTAGCGAGCGAAACCTCTGCACGGTGCAGAAATTCTACGATTTCAACACGTCACTTCTCGGGAGATCATGAAACAAGATCGGATGTGGCTGAGGCGAGGACACGTTGAGGAAGCTGAGGAAAGCCATCTTCACCGATGAGGCAGCCAAGTTCCTCTTCGCCTCTCCCTTTACGCACAGGCGAGGTGAGGACGGGGAGCATCACATCAATGTAGAGAAAACACCAATGAGTCATCCGAGGTGTTGAAAGATCGGCAGCAGACGGGGGAGAAGCACAACCACAATTTTTTGAATCGAAAATCATTTTTTTTAAAAGAGAAAAGCACATCATGGATGGAGAAGGAGGATCATCCGGGCTGGTCAAATCAGCCGCCGTCAAACTGTCCGAGATGGGCGAAAGAACCAAGCAGTTTGGCACCGCGATGAGGGATCCTCACCAGCAAAGACGGATCATATTAGTGATTGTTTGCGTGGCTCTCCTGCTGGACAATATGCTCTACATGGTAATCGTGCCAATTATTCCAGACTATCTTGCTGAGCTGGAGAGTGAGCAGTCAGAGCACGTCCACGTAGTGATGCACCCCAACTCTTCCGCCAACAGCACAAGCCAAGACAAAAGCAACAAGGACAATTTAGATGTCCAGATAGGAGTACTTTTTGCATCCAAAGCCATCCTGCAGCTTTTAGTTAACCCGCTGTCAGGAACTTTCATAGACCGGGTTGGATATGACATTCCACTTTTAATCGGCCTGACTGTTATGTTCGTGTCCACATGCATATTTGCAATCGGGGAGAACTACGCGACGCTCTTTGTGGCCAGAAGTTTGCAGGGTCTGGGCTCTGCTTTCGCGGACACATCTGGAATCGCGATGATAGCCGACAAGTACACGGAGGAGGCGGAGAGGAGCACGGCGCTGGGCATCGCGCTGGCGTTTATCTCTTTCGGGAGTCTGGTGGCGCCTCCCTTCGGGGGCATCCTGTACGAGTTCGCGGGCAAGAAAGTGCCCTTCATCGTGCTCGCGTGCATTTGCCTGGCGGACGGCTTAATGCTGCTGACCGTGATCAAGCCGTTCTCCAACAGGACTAGAGAGAACATGCCGGTCGGCACCCCCATATACAGACTCATGATTGACCCCTACATAGCTGTGGTGGCCGGGGCGCTCACAGTGTGCAACATCCCCCTGGCCTTTCTAGAGCCCACCATCGCCAACTGGATGGAAACCACCATGCACTCCACTCAGTGGGAAATGGGGCTCACTTGGCTCCCAGCCTTCTTCCCTCACGTCCTCGGTGTGTACATAACGGTTAAATTGGCAGCACAGCATCCAAATTTGCAGTGGTTCTACGGAGCTTTAGGTATGGTAATCATAGGGGCCAGCTCATGCACACTCCCTGCATGCAAAAGTTTTGCGCAGCTCATCGCCCCGTTGTGCGGCATTTGTTTCGGCATCGCACTGGTCGACACTGCCCTGCTGCCCACACTCGCGTTTTTAGTTGACGTGCGTCATGTTTCAGTGTACGGTAGTGTTTACGCTATAGCAGATATTTCCTATTCTGTTGCATACGCTATGGGTCCTATAGTCGCCGGTCAGATAGTGCACAGCCTCGGGTTTGTACAACTTAATCTGGGTATGGGCCTCGTCAATGTGCTTTACGCACCAGCCCTGCTGCTGCTGCGCAACGTGTGCCAAATGAAACCGTCCTACTCAGAGAGAGATAACCTGTTAGAGGAGGCTCCGCAGGGGCTGTACGATACTATCAAGATGGAGGAGAGGAGAACTAAAAAGAAGGGCTACAGCTCGGCAGGCAATTGCTTGTCAGTAGATGAAAACGGGTTCGACCCGTTCACAGCACAGCGGTCTTTGTCAGAAGAGTCGTCCGGTCAGGAGTACACTTAAACCGGCCACACTCTCACCGCCACCCCCCTTATACATTCCCACTGGAGAGATCTGGAGGTTATAGTCAAGTAAACTTTTATGTAATGTGCAATATAAACACCCAAATCACCAAATTCACAACCCGCTTTCCAGAGTTTCTTTTTTATTTTTGACTGTGATTTCATTGTGTCGAACAAGTCTTTGTAGCGTTTGTCATGGACGTATAACTGGAGTTTTGTGAGAGATCTATCAGCTACCGTTGAATTTGTGTGTATCACTGAGTATTGTAAAAAGATATAAATAGATAAATGTGCGTACAAGATTATATGGGACCAACTATAAGCAGCACATTTCCCCCCCCACACCCTTACACAAAATAAATAGCCTATATTTTTAGTCTCGGAGGAAACTTTTTTTACTTGCACATCAAAGGCCTGATTTTCCTTCTTGGTTGTTTAAAAAAATGTGGATTTTAATTTTGTAACACGTGGGCCTGTTTGTTATTTATTTTTATTTCCAATGTTTTTTGTTGTTTGGAATTAAATGTATCATAATAAATGGATTTTTGTACATATGTGGATATATGCACAATGTAAATTGTTGAAAAAATCATACGTGGACTTCTGCGAAGTGTGTGTGTTCGTGTGTGCGTGCGCGCGCGTGTATGTATGAAACATTTTGTCAAGACGTAGCTAAAGAAGTCGGTCTCCTTCAGATGAAGAAATGTGTATTCATTTATCAATTGTCGTTTTAATAAATCTCTGTTTGGATCTGTGTGACGCTGGTGATCTTTATTCTTATTTCAAGCTTCAAACGGGTGAAAACTGAATAAATGTGGGATTTATTTCGTTAGAAATATCATGAATTTATATTATAAAAGTGGTTCAAACTCTATGTTGCTTTTCGGGAAGTGTTAAAACAGCATGGTTGAACAAGAGAAATCTCATCAGGGTTTTATTGAACATGAAAGGTGAGAACAAAATCATGTGATAGATGAAAAATAACAACTCAAAACTTTTGATTTCCACAAGTTACACCTCAAGTACGGTGCACAATCAAGCTCACATAGACAAGACACATTATATTAAACAAAAAAATAAAATCTTTTAAATGCATCCAAGTGCGCATTGGTTTAGAAAATTAGTCTACAGCTGCAAAACATTTATTTCCCGCACAAGTGCATCCCGTTCTGACTAAAATGAAGCTGACAAACTGCAGACAGACTTAAATCTGTCGACCCGCATGACCATCACACAACCTCTGAATGACAAACCAAAAACAGGCTCCTCTTTTTCCTGTATTAAAATTATTATCGGATGTGGGGAGGGAGGGGGGAGAGCAAGCTGTCAGATAATATGTTCCGCGAATAGATTTCGATGGGAGGAGTTTCTTGCCTCAAGGGGGTAGGTAGACGCAAACACCTTCAGCATCTTTTCCAAGGCGCGCTTTAACGTGGAGCCACAGCCGTATGGCGCGGCGAGGGGACGGGGGACGAGTCCGACGCCTGAGCGGAGCTTTACACTAATATGGGATTTCGCAGCGTGGACGTGGGGGGCGAGGTGAACTTCCACACACTTCTCTGACCTCTTGAGCGGCGCACCGATCAGGTAAGGAAACTTTTCTTGTCTTTTTTAATAATACGCGCGTATTAAGAAGTTGTGTGAGCGTCTTTTCATTTGGTCTACTTTAAAGTCCACTTTGTTCTTAAATCGAATTTTTAAAAGTTTTCAAACCGTTAATCATCTGTTTTTAACTTCAATTTACTGTAAAGATTTATAGTTTGTCGAAAGACATTGGCACTATTTTATTAAATAAGATTTAAAAAGGTAAACTGCACTGGAAATATTGCACATTTTCTTCCTGTTTATTTAAGAAAAATGTAGCTTTTGAAACTGACATAGAGATGAAATGAGTTTTTAAGATGCAGCAGTGAGCGATGAGGCGCAGCTGGAATTCAAGGACATGCACCAAATTGCATTAAGGGCTGCAAAATGATGAAGAATGGGAGCCTGCTGCTTCACTATCAGACAGGCAGCAGCGCTGCGCAGCCCCAGTGCTCAGTAGGCCCCTTTATTTTATTTACTTTCTCTGCTCTCTTTCTCAAATGTCTTAACATGCTCCGCGCAGGGAAGACTGACCTCAGACCGTCTCTAGAGGCTCTCCACGTTATTTCCCCTTGACTGGACTGGAATGCAAAGATGCCAATCTTGGAGAGAGAGACGGCCAGGGACCGAGACAGCCAAGTATGAACACATGTGAAGTG
Source organism: Epinephelus moara (assembly GCF_006386435.1). Lineage (NCBI taxonomy): Eukaryota > Metazoa > Chordata > Actinopteri > Perciformes > Serranidae > Epinephelus > Epinephelus moara. The sequence goes on along the minus strand of NC_065518.1, from coordinate 13,770,596 downwards.
TTTTTGCTTTCCATCAGCACTCATTTTTACTTTTTAAAATGTTCAGAGAGTGAGCGCTGTGGTGCTGAAGTTGGTAAGGTAATGGTGCTGGATTTCAGCACCAAGGACAGCGGCAGCGTCGCTAATTGACCACTAGGGGCAAAAATCACAGCAGGCCTTTTTATATTTGGAGATGCACAACCTTATTCCATTAACATAGTGCATGTAGTATTTTCTGCAATAATTTAAAGCACATTGAGACAGTGGTGGAATATGTTATAATGTAGTTTGCATTGTGTTCACTTTAATTTTAATTTACTTAATTATTAAGTCATTATCAGAAACTAAAGACATAATGAACACTACTGAACTATAATCAATTAGCATTTTCCATCCTTATAAAAACAAGAGAGTCCCAGAAGGCTGCAGCATTTAATCTCAAAAAGGCCTCGAAGCATTTAAGATGAATTATTAACTCGGGTTCTAATAATAAAAGCATCAAGAAAAGATGTGAGGGAATTACCCCGTTAACTAATGAACCCTCAGTAAATCAGGGGAAAGACATAAAAATGCTCAGCAGCTGCTGTCCCTTCATTACTCGGTGTGAGTATTTATAGCAATCTGTTGTTTCTATGACATCAGGTGCTGCCAAAGGTCCCCGTGCCGCCGCTGAAACAAACCCTCGACACTTACTTGAAGTGTGTCCAACACCTGGTGACGGAGGGGCAGTTCAAGAAAACAAAGGCCATCGTGGAGAAGTTCGGGGCTCCTGGAGGGGTCGGGGAGGTTCTGCAGAAGAAGCTTTTAGAGAGGAGGGACAAGACGACCAACTGGGTAAACGTTCAGATCTGCAAGATAAAACACACAGCTGCTTTTTGTTATAGGTGCATGGACTGTTAAAAGACAGGGAAACGCAGCCTTCCCCCTGTATCAATAAAAAGTTTTTGTTTTATTCAATTCAATTTTATTTATAAAGCCCAATATCACAAATCACAATTTGCCTCACAGGGCTTTACAACATACGACATCCCTCTGTCCTTGGACCCTCACAGCGGATAAGGAAAAACTCCCCCCAAAAAAAACCTTTCACAGGAAAAAGGAGCGATCCGTCTTCCAGGACAGACAGACGTGCAACAGATATCAAGTGTACAGAACAGATCAACATAATAAATGTGCAGTAATCTATGTGACAAATGAGACATAAAGAGAGACAGAGGGAGATGCAGGACAGACGACACAGTATATGAATGTTCATTCATTTATTCATTTTCCATAACCACTTATCTTATTAGGGGTTGCGGGGGCCTGGAGCCTATCCCAGCTGACACTAGATGAGAAGCTGTCACATAGAGACCGGCAACCATTTGCACTCACATTCACTCCTGCGGCTAATTTTAGAGTCACCAATGAACCTGCATGTCTTTGGACTGTGGGAGGAAGCTGTAGTACCCGGGGAAAACCCACGCTGACACGGGGAGAACATGCAAACTTCCCACAGAAGGGCTCCCCACCCCGGGGCTAGTACAGTAGAAGTATGACTAATAATAACAGCAGTAGTAGGAGGCATCAGGAAGGACCACGGCAGCACGAAACCACGACACACAATCCAGGTGTAGCTGCGATACGAGTTAACCTGTGAGACAGTGGAGCAAAAATACTCCGGAGAAGAAGCCGAGTTACTGATATGCATTACTAGGACGTCAGTGTTGGCAAATGAAGAAGAACCAACTTTCAAGAATCTGAGAGCGAGACAAGGAAAGAAGGGGCTAAGTGTATCATAGGAGGTCCCCTAGCAGACTAGGCCTAAGTCAGCCTAACTAGGGGCTGGTTCAAAGCGAGCCTGAGCCAGCCCTAACTATAAGCTTTATCAAAAAGGAAAGTTGTAAGTCTAGTCTTCAATGTGGAGACGACATTGGCGTAGTTGGATGTGTTTCTCCATCCTAGCTCATCAAACATTCATTTCCACAATATACTTTTGTATCATATATTTTCATTATAATCCAGTTTATTGCGACCTTTTACAATAGAGTATTTGTGATCAGCGTCAGGTTTGATTAAGTTACAAAAAATCTGCATCTGCTCTATTAAGTCTTAAAATAAAAATGAGATTTTTCTCAAATAATATATAACCCATTCACAAAAGAGTTGAAGGAAATAAAACACCTGGCCATGAAGATTTATTGGTGCCTTTGTTGTTGCGTCTGGCTGATCGCTCAGCTCCACAACTCATCTGGCTCAGTGAAATCTATCACGCTCCCACTCTCACACATACTCTCTCCCACTCTCTTCTTCACCTGGCAGTGATACACTGTTATGCTTTTTTTTTTTACTCCATTGCCCTCAGCTCTCAACTCTGAAAGTAATAACTTGAGTCAAAAACATTTCTCAGAAAGCGTCCCTGTGTTTTTATTTAGGTCTATGACTACTGGCTGGAGGACATGTACCTGAACAACAGGTTGGCGCTGCCAGTCAACTCCAGTCCTGTCATGGTGTTCCCTAAGCAGACGTTCAGAGATCATAAAGACGCCCTCAGGTAGGTGCTGGACTTTTGGTTCTGATGTAGTAAAATGTTTGCATGTCTTGAGTGTTTAAAGGGACAGTTCACTCCCAAATCAAAAATACATATTTGTCCTTTCACCTGTAGTGCTATTTATCAGTCTAGATTGTTTTGGTGTGAGTTGCTGAGTGTTGGAGATATCAGCTGTAGAGATGTCTGCCTTCTCTCTAATATAATGAAACTAGATGGCACTCAGCTTGTGGTGCTCAAAGCGCCAAAAATACATTTCAAAAACTCAACAGCAATGTCTGTTTCCAGAAATCATGACCTGGTTACTCAAGATAATCCACAGACCTTATTGTGAGCAGTTTCATGTAGGAACTATTCTCGTTCTACTAAACGACACCTGCCAACTGTATCACCGTGCTGAAGGAAGAGTGCATCTACTGCTAGCTCATCTAGCACCACTGAGCTAGCTGACATTACAACTCAGCTGAGGAGGATGCCATTAATGTTTACATCTCGTGGTGTTATGAACCTTTCGTCCATGAGTAGATGCACACTTCCTTCTGCGCAGTGATACGATTGGCGGGTGTAGTTTGGTAGAATGAAAATAATTCCTACATACAACTACTCACAACAAAGTCTGTGGATTATCTTGAGTAACCTGTACAGGATTCCTGGATAGAGACTTTGATGTTGAGTTATTAGAGTGTATTTTTTGGCGCTTTGAGCGCCACAAGCCGAGTGCCATCTAGTTCCATTATATTGGATCGAAGGCAGACATCTCTACAGCCGCTATCTCCAACACTCTGCAACTTACACCAAAACAGTCTAGACTGGTAAACAGCACTACAGGTAAGACTAACAAAAATGTAGTTTTGATATTGGGGTGAACTGTCCCTTTAAACTTTATTTACCCTGCTTATAGCTGTGATGCACCAGAGACTCTAATGAAGTCTGTCAGAAACTACTGCCTATAAGTGTGTAGGTCAATGAGAAGAGCAATTAAAAAAGAAAACCTGATCCTAAATCACTTTAAAATAAGGTGTAAATATGTACAACAAAAATCTGCATCTGCAACAGAACATCTAGATTTTTCATAAAATATTTCAATCATGTTAACTTCCGAGAAAAATATTTCTCTTGTGGCAGCAGCCAATCAAACAGATTACAATGAATACAACGGTTATTTTCATTATTGATTCATCTCACAGTTGTTTTCTGGATATCTGATTTGTCAAGTCCAAGGTGACATCTTAAAGTTTTCCGTTTTGCCTAACCAACAGTCCAAAATCAAAATATATTGAGATTACGTTTCACGATTTCACAAAAGACAAAAAAAACCATCATAATTTACTGGTGATGAAAATAGTTTCCGATCAATTTTCTGTTAATAAATGGTTTCAGCTCTTTTGGAAACCATCTCTCTTCATACTGATGTTATTGTAACTGCATTTATAAAAATAACAAGAGATTCTCTGGCAACTTTTCAGTAATTCTGGGAAATGTACGAAATCTTAAACTTACCACAATACTTCCAATCACAGAGTAACTCCCAGACTGCACACTGACTGAATATCACAGATTGTTGGAGGGTGAATTTCTAAAAGGTAATTTAAAGGAACACTTCACCCCCCAAGTGACTGTTTGTACATGAATTCCTCACACCATGTTACATTGAATTCAGGAAGAAAACTTGATTTTTCTCACATGCCTCCATGGTGAACGAAGAATCCAAAAACTGAGAAAATTTTTGATGAACTGAAGTCATAGTCCACGTTTAAAGACAGCAAAATTATATAAAAACATCCATTTACAAACTCTCACGCAACTCATGTAGTATGAACCCAGTCTCAGTTATCCAGTCAAATCCTCAGTACTTCTCAAACACGTGCATTTTTGCTTAAACTTAATATTTAAATCACGTCTGCAGTCTCATGCACGGGTAAGTAGTGCGTCTGCTCTGCTTATGCAAAGTTTTTTAAATGGTATGGTTTTATCCAAAATGCATGTGTTTGGGAAAAACTGAGCATACGACTGGATACATGAGACATGGCTTATATTGCATTAGGCCCCGATCACACAGACAGTGTTTTGCAGGTTACAAAACGCCAGGTGTTTTTTTAATTGGCTGTCATTAGTAAAAAAAATAGTTGCTGCACCTTTTAATTGTTACCATGCAACCATCCCTCCACCTCCTTACCCTAACCTTCCCGTGTTATCTAGGCCTATCTACTGTTGATTTTTATTAATTTATTTCATTTAAATTTGTATCTAGTTCCTAAAATGTTGAGGCAGAGGATACTTGCTGTAGCTCTGGTTGAGGGTGAGAGGCTGTCAGTAAATAGCTTGTTGGGCACAGGGAAACAGAGATCTGTGTGGGTACATGAGACCCTAAAAGAAGAGGGTGGATCATGGGGAGTACCACCAGTTGGTCCAGGAGCTTCGCCTCGATGATGGCCATTTCCAGGCACATTTTAGGACAGTGGTTCCCAACTGATGGATTGCGGGTCCATCCTGAATGGACCGCAAGTGACTCACAAACGTGTCAAGTTTGTAAAAAAATTGTAAAAAAAAATATTTTGAAGTACAGTGAATTTCCAGCACAGAGCTTTTATTTTGAAGTGCTGTTTCCTGCTGTAGAGTGAGTGACTAATGGATGGCTGCAGACAGACACAGCAAACTAGCTCAACAACATGGCCAAACACAAGTATGATGATGAATAAATTAAAACTGTGTGGACCTTGAACCAATGACTAAGGAGAACTCTGCACCCCATTGCTGGGCCACTTGGGAACTGCTGCTTTAGGATGACTCGGGGGCAGTTTGTAACTGTGGTTTGTGAAGTTGTATAGCTCTGAGTATTCAGCAACTGCTACCGCCAGTTTTTCTTCCGATGTTTATAATTGCAAACTTGTTATCATGACCACCACAGCCTCTAAAATCATCCGATTGGACAACGGGACAAAAACAGGTGAGATGATGTGGGGCGTGTTTCTGCTCTGAGTTGAGGCGCATAGCAACACAAAAACAGCGAGCAAAAAGCTTCATTCACATTAAAAACAATTACAAAAAGTCGCCTCCAACTGCTAAAACACTTTCTGTGTGATCAGGACCTTAGTTGTGTGAGAGTTTGTAAATGGATGCTGTTGTTAAACACGGACCCCAATGACTTCAATTCATCAAGAATCTTCTCCGTTTCTGGATTCATTGTGGAGGTATGAGAAGTTTGATTCCAGAATTCAACATAACATGGGGTGAGTAACTGATATACCAATGGTCTTTTGGTGGGTGAAGTATTCCTTTAAGTCAACCACACTACAATTCCATCACTTACAATACAAAAGTACACCGAGCATCACTCAGTCCTGCAGCCACTGACAGGGTTTATGTTCTCCTCAGCAGAACTCAGATTAAGATCTGAAGGACAGACATGGAGAAAATCACTGGCATCATCCCTTGGCCAAATCTCTGCCCATTATTAAATGATCAGACATTACACCAGTCCACCCAGCCCTGTAACTCAACATTAGCTTTTGTCAGCTCGTGCCACACTAACTGAATGTTTCCAGAGCACCCCGAGCTGGTAATCTACTGACACAGACACTTATTAGATTGGGAGTGACAGGGCCAAGCTCTCCGCAGAGACTGCTAGTCAGGCCTCATTTAGGGGTGTGGTGCGCTGCGGCCGCCTCCTTTGTATTGATCTGGCTTTGAACCTAATCACACCAAGACAAATGACATACAACATAAGAGCTGACAGGGCTCTGTGTTTTCCCTATTTGCCCACACCGCCCACTTACACATACAGACAGGCTCTCTGTGCCTCTCACACAAACACAGATAAACGCACACGGCTCGCCCACTGTATCCTAGTAATTTACCATAATGTGATTACTGCGAGTCCTCAGAGAGATGAGAGTAGATCTAATTATAATCACCGGCCAGTTCGTTGTGTGTGTTCAGTGTTTTCTAAATTTCAGACTTCTCACTTTTTTTTAGATTTGCTGCTCGTCTCATCAGGGGAGTGTTGGACTACAAGGCTCTCATTGATGCGTAAGTTTACCCTGTAATAGATTACCTGCCGCCTCATCTGTTTTATCTCCACAGAGCAAAGTTAGTGCAAATAAAATAAAGTATAATAATAAGTGAGAGTCTGGAGGTAATCTGATGTGTGTAATAACATCTCTCAGGCGGGCGCTGCCAGTGGATTATGCTCGAGGCCAGCTAGCTGGGACCCCTCTGTGCATGGAGCAGTACTACCGCCTCTTCAACTCCTACCGCTACCCGGGACTAAAGACAGACACGCTGAAGGTCCAGATGAATGCAGCCTCCTCAGCGCCAGAGCACATCATCGTGGCGTGCAAGAACCAGGTCAGCACGCCGGCCCCTGAGGAAACTTTTCACACTCCATCACACAGACAGTGTGATGTCCAGTTGAGAGAAAATATAAGTTAATATAAGGATGGTTTAATGCTCAGTTTATCGATAGATGCTGAAAGGTGAGATAGATCAGGACGTTACATCAGACTTTCTTTGGATTAAAAGCCTTTTTCTTACCACCAGATGTGTGGTTAATTCACTGCTACATGCAGCAATACTGGCCTCTAGTGCAGATAAACTATTCCTCCATCATATTTCAAGTAGGACTATTCTGTGCATCTACACTGGCTGCTATATTCTATAGTGTAGTGTTACAAATTTAGTGGCATGACCATTTGCAAAAGTCAAAATTTTCCACCCTACTGAATCATGTCAGTCCTGAATACAGTGTTTGTTTTCCAGTATCAGTTAGTCTGGGAATATTTAAAGACATTAAATTAATTAAATGCTAAATTACAAACATGCCTCAAAGGTATTTAAATAGCTTGCAAAACAAACTGTTGTATACAGTTTCCAAAAAAGGGGGAGCAAAGCAGTGTGCAAGATACAAAAAACTGACAAAGTACAACAGGCCTACCTAAACTACCAACTGTTACTATGAGGTAGGTAATTATTGGCAGATTTTATCTATACATTTACATTTCTAAAGGGACAGGAGAGTAGGCATGGCTGCGCTCTATATTTTCAGTTTTAAAACACTGTCTTTATAAAATTTCTGAGCATGACGCTATCTAGGGATGTTCATATGTCTTTTTGAATATTTAAACTGGTCAAAATATGAAATAATTCACATATTATGCTGTATGGATATCTAAAGGATGCAGCCATTGATAAACACTGACTGAACAGGAAGCAGCACACAGAAAATGTTATAACAGATAGTCTTCTTAAGCACAATTCCCAGCCAGACTGGACGATTTTCTGTTCATATCAGAAGAGATGTTTTCCAAAATTTACAGCATGGTGGAAGATGAAGGAAGACTCGTCTCAACAAGGTTGTTCTTTCAGGTATTAGTTCAAAACTTAAACAGGAGGACAGATGAAGTGCTTTGATTTCAAAGTGTAGCTCTGGTCTGAACCAAGTAGCAACCTCTTGGGCTGAAAAAAGGAGCCATTGTGAAAATGTCAAAACCTGCAGTTCCTCTAATGGCCACTTGAGGCTGGCTCCAGAAGTGAGTCAATCATCACCGACCCTCATGTTAAAATGCCCAGCTTTACAGCATAACTAAACATGTTTACAGCCTTGTACAAATAACGTTTTGGTTTGTATCGCTAATTTAAACATTCATGGAAACCGTACAGGTGGTGAATTTTTATATAACTCACTCGTTTATATTTTATCAATGCTTAAAATTATTTATAATTAAGGGTGTGGCCGCTCTGAGTGACAGGCTGTCTGCAAGGCGTCTCCAGAGTCTATAAGTCAGATCCACCCTCTCATCCAAAAATGGTAACCTCGGGTCACTTATGGCTCCAGAAACCCAACACAAGGCTTTAAAACGGGAGTATACAAACCAATTAGTGACGATACAGTGACTATATATATTATTTTTATACAGTCTGAACGTAGAACTATTCTTACTGGCCTTATCAGACAAAATCCAACTATATACTGTTTCATTAATTTTGCAAAACAAGGCGGTAAGATAGGTAGATATTTTTGAAGGTACATTCACATGCATGATTCTAGTTACAGATGCAAAATCTGCATTTTGGGTCGTTCTCAACCGATCAAGTTTTCACTTCAGTATTTACAAATTACGTGAGGGTCTTGACCACACCAGCTCATTCCCACAATGCCCTGTACCAAGCCAGCTTGCCTATAGTCTGTAGTCTCTACCGTTTCCCACAAATCGTCTTCGAGTCCCGAATAGTAATCCTCTATAGAAACTGCCATAAATGCATAAAACCCCCGCTGCCAACATCTGGAGGTCTTGGGTCTGAGGCTAATTGATTACATGTAGCTCACAGACTGTGCCTTTAAATGTTCATGGAGCAGGGCACAGTAGGAGCTCTCACCTGGAAATGGATCTGGGAACCATCAATCTGTCACACATGAGGGCCCGTCCCCGTGGAGATACAGGCAGTTAACAAAATTACTGTTGATTGAATCTGCCAGAGCTTCCTTGAGTCGCAGGTTTAACTGATTGCAGTGGAGGAGCAATATTTTAAGCAGCAATTGGCTTATTTGGGTCCTTACAATAATTACAAGTGTCCTGTCGATATCAGCTGTTCAAATACTGTATGATATTAAAGACTATTTGCAGGCAAGGACACATCTAAACACAAGTATTCACCGCTGAAGTTGCATCAGGTGACGGAGTGCCTATTGGAATAGTAAAGAAACACATGATTTCTGTAATCTATTTTTCTCACTAGTTTTTCGTGTTGGATGTCGTCGCAAACAGCAAGCAGCTCAACGAGACGGAGATCTTCTCCCAACTGGAGAAAATCAAGAAAATGGCAGAAAACGCAGAAGAGAGACTCCCTCCTTTTGGTATCCTGACATCTGACGGGAGAACCGAGTGGGCACAGGCCAGAGAGGCTCTAACAAAAGGTCTCAGCTGCAAACGTTTCTCTAATTTCTATCAGGAGTTTTAGACTGTAAACGATTTTCAGACTACTAAACCAAGACGTATCTCGTCTCACAGATCAAACCAACAGAGACTCTCTGGCTCTGATCGAGAGCTGTGCGTGTGTGGTGTGTCTGGATGAGCCCAGTGGCCTCGAGCCCAGAGACACCAACAGGGCCCTGCTGATGCTGCACGGTGGCGGCCGTGAGAAGAACGGGGCAAATCGCTGGTATGACAAGTCAATGCAGGTAAGGCTATGTCCGAGGCACTTCAATCCTCTGTGAGTGTAGAGTTTGGGGTGTGTGCTGATCTGCCTTCTCGCAGTTTGTTGTAGGAATGGACGGGACATGCGGAGTCGTGTGCGAGCATTCACCATTCGAGGGGATAGTAATGGTGCAGTGCTCCGAATACCTGATGAAATACATGTAAGTCAGCCCATCGCAGCAAGATACAACCAAACACTGTATGTTGTTGCCTCAATAAACAGTAGAGGAGACATAAGCGATGCTTTTATCCCGAACAGAACAGGGAGTCCTTCTAAGATGGCGAGGGCGTCCAGCATCAGAGAGCTCCCCCCTCCAAGAAGGCTGCTCTGGAAATGTAACCCACACATCCAAGGACTCTTAGCAGCGTCTGGAGACAGACTCCAGAGGCAAGACCAACACAAACACATAACTATATATACAAATAATCTTTCCATAGACTTGTCTCATGTCTTCTGCGCTTTCTCCCTCAGGCTGGTGAATAATCTCGACATGGATGTTTTCAAGTTCAGCGCTTACGGGAAAGAATTCATCAAGAAACAGAAGATGAGTCCAGATGCGTTCATACAAGTTGCCTTACAACTTGCGTTTTTCAAGTAATGTACTTTCATGATATCTGTCTTGAAAGTTTACATAGAAATCTTAGCTATTAAGGGGATAGTTCGGATCTTTTGCAGGGGGGTTTTACGAGGTACCTATCAAGAGTCAGTGTATTGCCTACAGTGGATGGCAGATGGTACAGTCTGGAGAAGCAGGCAGGAGTACTGCCAAGGAAGCTAAGCAATGTACTGTTTGCAATTTTAGGTGGCTAAAATGTGTTTTACTGCTGCTCACATCAACAGCAGTACATTACTTAGTTTCCATGGCGGTACTTCTGCCTGCTTCTCCAAACTGGGAGCGAACCAGCTGTAATACACTTACTATGGATAAGTACTTCTTGCAACTACTGTTCAAAAGATCCTAACTATCCCTTTAATATGCTCCTTCAAATATGCTAACATCGTCATGATTGTGTCTCGTCATGTACTCAGATGCAGCAAAAGGCTGGTGTCCACTTACGAGAGCGCATCCATTCGGCGTTTCCAAGACGGTCGGGTTGACAACATTCGTTCTGCCACCTCTGAGGCCCTGGCTTTTGTGGTGTCCATGACAGATGAGAGGGCCACTTTTACTGTGAGTCATTTTTCTCACTTTGACCCCAATTACTGAGCAACTCCCACATTACTGTTCAGCGCAGCTGCCTAAATGAAACAGGTGCGATCAGCCACCCCGACACGCCAACCCAGTGTCCCCATCGAAACAGATGATCTCCCTGCAGATTTAACCGGTCTATGACAAATGAATTTAATGTCTGTACTGCTCTCTGTTTGTACAGTGTGAAAAATGCCCTGCTTACTTTTTCCTCTGAATTATTTTTCACTTCTCCAACAGGACTCAGAAAAAATTAGACGACTGAGGGACGCTATTAACGCCCAGACGAATTATACAATTGCAGTAAGTGTTTTGAACCAGTCGATATATTAATGTGACAGCAAGAATTTAAATGTGTAAACTTAACTTCTTCTTCTCAAAATATCTTTTGAGTATCAAACATGAACTCGCTGGAGACTTAAAGGAATAGTTTGGCATTTCAGGAAGTGCACATCCTCACTTTATTGCTGAGAGTCAGATGGAAAGGTTGATACCACTCTTATGTCTGTACAACAAATATGAATCTCCAGCCAGGGCACCGTTAGCTTAGCTTAGCATAAAGGCTGCAAGCAGAGGCAAGAAGCTAGCATGGCTCTCTTCAAAGGCAAAAAGAAAATTGTCTTACCAGCGGTGGTTGGGCACAATGACTTAACAGTCTTGACCTCACCATGAAGGAGAATCCAAGTACTGCACCTGGCCAAGAAATAGTCCAGCAAATAACCCCCCCGTAAAACTACAACCTGTGGTTTTTGCACTTGAGCCCTAGCCTCCTGAGAGTGAGACCCAAACCTTTGCACCAGTAGGGCCCAATAAGTATAAAAAAACTAAACATTGTCAACAATAATTAAGTCCCAATACCCTCGAACGAGATAACAATTAAGTCCTAATGTCTTCAAACAAGTACCTCCTAATTAACAGCATCTTAGCTTGTTATTTTTGCTTATATCGGTCAAATTTGTTGCCATATCAAACTACAAACATTATTAATCATAAATAAACAAGTTTCTACCATAAAATGTGATCAAGTTTTGAACCTTGTTCTCTTTCATGTCGGGATTGGCTGCAGACTGACTTGGCAGAGATGGCAGCCTTCTTGTTTTTACATGGATTAGTGTATTGTGCTCTTACTACCACTAGATGGCACAAAAAAGTGTCCACGGACGAGGACAACAGGTTCGAGTTAAGTAGAATGAAGTATAAGCTTACCTAACCATCCCCTAACTGGAGCTTCATATTTAACACATAGATAGTGTAGCCTGTTGATCTCATTTAAGTCACAGCAAGGAAGTGAATAGGTGTATTTTTCAAAACAGTTGCATGAACGTTGTCGTTATTGACAACACTTCATTCGCACTGAGCAAAAAAAATATTTTTCAGGCTATTACAGGAATGGCAATAGACAATCACCTCCTCGGGCTTCTGAAGATCTCAAAGGAGCTCAACATGGAGAAGCCAGAGATCTTCTGCGATGAGACGTATTTGGCCAGTAACCAGTTCATCCTCTCCACCAGTCAGGTAACGTGATCCCACTCTATTCTAACATATGATGTGCTTTCACTTAAAATTATTGCTTCCAAATGAAGATAAAGAATGCAGACAAGGAAGTGCTGATAATGTTTAAATCTATCCTGACTTCCTCCTCTTTTGAAGAGAGGTACAGTGGTGTGAAAAAACCTGCTGCTGCAACAGAAAAAGATGCACATACTTACTAATTCCTTTTTGAGCCTAATTAGGCTGTGAAAGAAGATATGGTTCTCTAAGCCCAGGAACTTCCAAGTTCCTCTGCTGACCAGGAATTACAAAAAAGTGGAGATCAACCAGATTTTAAACTCTTCTAATTCTACCTGTCGAGAAAGATGACCTGACTGCCATGCGCAAATTTGCTGTAATGTATATAATCCAAGATGGGAAAACACAGCCCAGGTTCAGTATCCACTAAGCAACTCAGAGGGCATGGTTGTATTTAGCATTAAGCTGTATAGTCATTAAAGAGAACCAAGTACAAAAGGCTGAGGATGAGGCCTCTCAGAAAGAGTCACTGAACTCCATACTGTCGTCATTTAAACAGGAAATGAAACCGCAGAAGTGCACATGCAACAGAACACAACAAAACGCACATGACTAAATAAAATATTTAGTTTCTGCAGGTGTTTGGGATCCTCACCGAGGGCTCTGTGTTTGCTGTTATAGTATTTTTTAATTGGATAACCTGCCAGCTTCATCTATGGCCTGTGGCACTGAGTTTATTTAATTAGACCATTTGCATTAGCTTTTCTGACAACACTACAAACCCACACCTAAATAAACAAACTATGGAGAACATACACAACACACATTTACAGTGCTACTACAGCTACTCACATTTATCTTTATTAAGGTGGTCATTAATCTACTGTTTCACTTTCACTTATCAAAAAGAAAATGGCAGCCATTTGGCAGTTTATACACAAAATCATTAATACCAAAAAAGAATGAGCAGATTAAACAATAATTAAATTCTCAAGTACAAAGCAGCTTGCTCTCCTGACAAGTTAACTGGGTCTAAGGCAGGATTTAGACCTCCTGTCTATTTCTGCAAGCTGAAACCATTTCCCTCAGTGGAAACAAAGCTTTAATTTACTTTAATTTCACAGATAAGAAACAATAAATTCTGAAGACAGGTCTTGTGTGTGTTCAGAAGAGCAGAGGAAATCTCCCCTCGTCACTAGACATATTTATATGTAAAATGCCACAGGCTTGTGCTAATAACGTTAGCATGTTGTATTTGTTTGGAAAATGTGTTTAGTGTAAGACAGTTGTTTTGTCAATGAACCTTGTGAGTTGTAATGGAGACAAATTTTGTAACGTTACCTTTGTTAAATGTTGCTGTTGTCCCTGGCGTCATAGGATTATAGGAAAAGACAGCTAGCTGCTAGGCTAATTTATACAATATAAAATGTCATAGGCTTGTGCTAATAACGTTAGCATGTTGTATTTGTGGGGAAAATGTGTCCAGATAAAGACAAGTGTTTGTCTGTGAATGCTGCGAGTTATAGTGAAGCTGATTTGTGTACTTGTGTTTGAAATTGTCTCTATTAAGCCATGTTTAATGTGTGTTTAATGTGTGTTTTGAATCAACTAAACTTTACAGCCCTTCACAGAAACCCCACCGCCAACTAGTGTTTTGGAGGTGTAACTGCAGAGTGACACAGACACACAGGTGTAACTGCAGAGTGACACAGACACACCACCGCACAAGTATAAATGCTCACAACAGCATAGGCTCTGCATGGAGCTGACACAAGTATAAATCTTGCTTAACCCACACTGTGTCCTCTTGTATCCAGGTCCCCACCACAGTGGAAATGTTCTGCTGCTACGGCCCGGTGGTGCCCAACGGCTACGGCGCCTGTTACAACCCGCAGTCAGACCACATCATCTTCTGCGTGTCTAGTTTCTGGGAGAACACAGAGACGAGCTCGGCCGTTTTCGTCAAAGCCCTGAACGAGGGCCTGTTGGAAATCAGGGACCTATGCAATAGTAGCAGCGCCGCGGCTACCAAACCGGCTGGCAGCAGCCAGGGAGCCAGCCTGCCTCATAAATCAGGGAAGTAAGCCATACTGAGAGAGCGGGCCACTCAAGCTGCCTCACTCATACTTAGATTTTAGCTTTACACTCAGTAGTCTAGATGCCTTTGTGTGTCTTTGTTGTCTGTGCAATAGTGTTCCTTTAACAACGAAATGCAAAGCCTTAAAGTTCATATATACAGTAGTATGTAAATGTTAAAAAATGTGAATGAAAACTGGAAAAGTTTTATTTTTTATCTATTTATTTATTTATTTTTGGATGTGTAGACGTCATAATCATTTCGGGGTCCAATGCTGACCCTGCTTGACTCGGCAGACTGAGATTAACTGGTCCACTGCCTTTAGGAAACTGAAGCCATGCCTACTTTGTAGCACTGATGAGAGCGGCAACTCCTCTTTCAGAGCGAATCGACTGAGTGATCCCGATGTTTATCTTATACAGTAGTAATGTAATATATGTCAGAGGATTCTGTAAAAAAAAAAAAAAAAAAAAAAAGTATATTTAAGTGACTTATAACAATCATGACATCGTGTTAATGTGATCCTGTTTCACTTTGTGTGTGCTGCTGTATTAAAATTTAACTGGATCAGCTGTAGTATATACTGGAGTTGGGTCAGCTTTGCCAGTCTGGTTCAGTGTAAAAGCTTAAACCAGTTTGATTTAAAGCAAACTAGCTGAATCGGCATTTGTCATTATGACATTTTCTGGCAAGTTATTAAGTAGACTCCACAGCAGCGTGTGCTGACGGCATCCCGGTGCTAAACACAACTATTGCATTAGTAATAAGCAATATGACAACGTGATTAAAATTATATTATTTCTTTTACAAATGGACTAACAGAGCTACTAGTGTCTGAAAGGCCATAAGTCGAGGCCTGCAATGTGAAGGAGATCAAATTTCAGTAAAGGTGGGAGGGGCCAGAGGTGCACATTTTGTTTACAAGAAAGTTCATGTGTTTTTTGGGGTGACCAGACAAGAAATGGCAGAATTAGGCTGACGAGGAAACTAAAACTGAGCCAATATGGCAACATTTTGGTTCTGAAGCCAACAAAAGCAGTGTCCTAACTAGCCTAACATGTCCTAACTTTTGTCAGACGTCCTGTCTCAATATATTCGTATTGCTCGCTTTGAAAGTGCTGTAATGGACGAAGAATGGCTAAGACATTGAAGCTGAAATAGGGATATCTATTTATTTCACCACAAAACACGAAATAAGATGGTAGCTAGTTGAAGGGAGATCACAAGGGAGCTGAAAGTTTGTGGTAACTAACAACAGCCTACTCGCTGTTGGTTATATTGTTGGTCAGTTCCAGTACATAAGTAACAAACGTGTTTTCTGTTTAATAAATAAAAACAAAGGAAGCTAGCAAGTACTCATGCATCTTTTAGGTGAATACATCTCCAGACTGATCTGAAGTGAACATCTGATAGGTACCAGGTTTGTTTAAATGCCATAACAAAAGTGCATATATAATGGGTTCAATTTGGTAGCTGCTGCTAAGTCAGTGCGACACCTAGTGGTAAAATTTGGTATGCCTATCCTGTCCGACTCTCAAGGAGCTTGCTTGCTTTGATCCGAATCAGGGAAAAATTTTGTTACAAGTAATTGCCTGGAGTTGGTTTGTGTCCTCACGGCAGCATTTACAAGCGGACCAGATAAAATACCATGCGCGCAGCATTTACAAGCGGACCAGATAAAATACCATGCGCGTGAAAGCTGCTCTTGATTGGTCAGAATTTCCATGCAGGAAAAATCCGGGAAGTAAACAAAACATTAAAGAAGAGTACACTTGCAAGATAAATGTGACACTTTTTAATGTCACAATGGAGGGACAACTACGCAGGTTGATTTTAGTGCTGCTCATCGTGGACTATATTGCTGTCATTATCTGGGTTTCCATCCACCTATTTTTATTTGCATTTTCAACAACTGCGGAAAAATACTTGAATGGAAACGCCAGAAATTCAAAAAAAGGCCGAAATATCACAAAAAAGTTTTTACGCATGGAGGGGGTAGGAAAGTCAGCGTATCGATATTAGGAAAATGTGACTTTTGACAATGGAAACAGATTTAGGGAATAAACGATGACGTAGGCTAACAGATCCTACTTCTACTTCACCTGACATCCGGAAGTGTTTCAGCCAGAGTTTGGGAGTGAAGTGCTGCTGGACAACTACTTCCCAAAAGTCCTTTATGCGCCTATGTGCCCATACATGCGGACAACGACGCAGTGGTCCCCTTCTCCCACTTTCTAACAGTAGTACTCTGGTCAGTGAGTGTCGTTTTTCTCGTTTCTTTTTCAGGACACTTATGTATGCTGACAACGCTGATATGAGTGTGATGAGAGCTCTCGCAATAGCCAAGAAGTTCCCATCTTGTTGTAGTCATGGATGTGCCGGTAGTTGTTTACATCAGTTGTGGACATGAGACGCTCTCAATGATGTCATCTTCTTCCAGGGGTGTTCTTTTGCATTTTTATTTTTATTTTTCACGAGAAGCGCCACCTACTGCTCGACCTGTTGACTCCCAATACTCGCAAAACAATAATGAATGGAAACGTGCATAAATTCGCATTTTCTTTTGCCTAAAATTTGCGATACATTTGGATGGAAACCCAGCTAGTGTTCATTTTAGTCAAACCATACAGTTTGAAAACGAGGCGCGGCTCCAACTAGAAAACAATGTTTTGATGCATTGGATGAGCTGAATGTGCATATTAAGGCAGTACAGGAGGAGGTGCACATTAATAATAACCTGTAAGATGCTCGTGCTTGTGTAGCCAAACAACGCGGTTGGTTCGGATTGAAGGTCGGAACACGTTCTCACCACAAACAAACTGCATCACAGTTCGTATGTAACCGGACTGAGACCACCTCTTCAAGAAGGTTTTGGTGCACACCCGAGTGCAATTGCCGTGTTCACACGTGCCCAAATGAACCACACTTAGGGGGCAAAGTTTGAAAGTCTTAACACCGACCCAACCTTGTTATATACTTCACTAGATCCATTTCCATGTGCTAGAGTGATATACAATTTTTGCCCTGTTGACACCGTACGGTTGCCAAAGAGGTTGTGTGTATGTGAAGTCTGTTTGACGAGGCACTTTAAGATATTTATTTAACTATATGAAAGAATAACTGTAAACATAGAGGACTGGTTATGAACAATGTGTGCAGAGAGAAAACATGTGGTTTCAGTGGCACATTTGAAGTCGTCTAGTTGTACTGTATGTGTGTGTTCAATATCATAGCAATAGTTTACAGAGTGTAACGAACAGAAGTAAAATACAGTCCAGTGGTGACGGAGGCAAACCACTGTGTTCATTTGTATATAAGTGCTTTTAGAGGTAGAGTGAAGGATGTATTGTTAAACTGTCGTGCAATAACACAATAGCAAGTGCAGTAAGGGTATATGTGCAATTTCTCAAGTAGATGCATGGAGTTTATGTCATATTAGATTAACTAGGGTTGCTATTTTTGATATTCAAAATATTATTAGAAGGACTTATGGCAATCGACATCGTGCATGCTGTTTTGGTCAACATTCACAGTGTTCAGTGTTTCAATCTGTGGTGGTTCATGTTCCAGCAAATCGAATCCGTAGCGGTGAAAATGTGAAGGTAGTTGTTGTCCAGTTGACACTTGTTTGTCATGTATCTGCCAATCATCAGCCAAAGTGAATGTGAACCATGTAGGTTATTTCAAAACCAAGAAAATCGACAAGAAAAGTCTAGAAGACGCTGCATGTTTATTCTTACACACTAACTGTATTTTTATATGTCCACATGAGAAGCTTATATAATGATGTAGTGAAACACTGGTAAAGGGTACATGAGTAACAAATGCCTTAAAATAAAATGATGCAAACTGTTTTCCTGCCAGATGTTATATTCTATAAATGTTTAATGTTTTACCTCTGATGTTCATTTGATCTGTTTCTATTGGTGTTTACTGTCTAATCTGAGTGATACGTGTAAATGAATGTGATATTTGTCATGTGTTATTCAGTCTCATTCATAAAAAGTAACTAATAATCCCTGTGAGTAAATCTGGTGTACTACTGCATAGTATCAATGTGGCCTGATGAATCATCCATGATGACATTTTCGTGAATGGTAATTAGCGTGTAACTCGTCATTTAATATTCGATGAATGTCCAGTGGAAACTCATATGCATCATTATGAAAAAGAAAACAAAAGGTGTATTTATTTTTTTAGGCTATAATGATGTTCTGTTGAGAAAAGACGTTGTTAATTTGAGATGTGATAAAACTGTCGTGTAGCAAAAACTGAAACTCGATTCCAGAAATAAAATGAACTTCAAACTATTTAACAGTGTCAATGTTTTCTGCTAATTTCCTTTATAAGTTTTTCCCAAAGTAGTGTGGTGACACAGTGTGGTATAATGGCTGTAGAAAAAAGAGGCCATCAAGCAAAATACAATGTTGTGTTTAATTTCTATGATTTAGAGCAGTGGTTTTCAAAATTTTTCTGCCCAAGGCACACCAAAGGGCAAGCCACAATCTCAAGGCACACCTGTATTTATATCTGTGCACAATACGTGTGTTATCACTCCTATCACAACACAAATGTTTGTTTTTATTTAGTAATATTAAATGACAATTAACAACCAACCATTACTCAGGAAATATTTATTAACAAAATGATTCAAAGAATTCTTTTTTTTTCATTCAAAATTACATAAAAGCACCAATAACACATCAGTTTAAATGGGAAATAATGTAAGATAATGTGATGTAATGCGATGTAAATTAAAAAATCTTTCCTAACCTTTTGTATAGTTGGATATTGCAATAATAATGTGTGGTTGTCACAAAGTCCCATGGCACACCTGGATTGGCATCATGGCACCCCATTTGACTTATAGTTATTACACATCATTTAATATTGGCACACTTAATACAATCGATCCGTTGTGTCACTGTGCTCTAAATTAGAATGGATACCGTCTTTTTAGGTCTACTTAAATCTGGCACTGTTTCAGTTTGACTGCACCACAAACGCTAACCTTAGAATTACAGGGTTCTGACACTTACACAAAGTCAAATTCAAGCATTTTCAAGCTTTTCCAGCACCTTACAGCAGTAGTAAACTACACATGTATACACAGGGTGTCTACAGATATCAGACACTTAAAGGAAATAGTTTTTAAGAACTTTTCAAGATAATGTTTAACCAAATTTAAGACTATTTTTGGGAAAATTATCTCTTTCTTATTCAAGCATTGCAGGTAAATATAAAGGTAAGTAGTATATATGTGGTCTCATGCAGGTAGGTTTTATGTGAGAATATGATTATTAGATTGAGTTAGGTTGATGTACATTTTGCCAACAGGTAAGTGCAAGTATAAAGTAAAAAGACAGGTTCATTGGTAGGTTTAAAGGTATAAGGCAGTTATTATAATATATGTTGGGTCGGGGTGGGGACTCAAGACACCCTGGCAGATTTGCCCCTCCCCCAGTGCTGACTCTAGAAATGTGGACTTTGATGCAGATGAGCTTGACTCTTTTAAACAAAAATAAATCAAAAGATGGAGAAGATAAATTAGATAAACGTTTGTGGCAACTAATATCTCACAAATTTAAAATTAAGACCAATGACTTTTAAGACCTAATATTCATATAAGTGAATTTAAGACATTTTAAGTCTGTTCAAGGACCTGCAGACACCCTGTTACAGTGCATACGACTGGTGGCCACTTTATTAGGTACACCTGTGCAGTCTCATGCAATTCGACTGATTTTATTTCTTTATCTAAAAAGCAAACTATTCAGTCATTACATTATCAAGGAGTTTTGAGCACTTTATTCAAAATCAAAGCACTTTTCAAACCTTGAAAACAGATTTCCAGCACCTGTGTGAACACTGGAATTACTGTGTATTATGAAACTGGGACGCAAGTTATCCGCAGCTGAATGATTGTACCTTGATTACAAAAGTCCTTTATTAACTCCTTGATTTCTTGACTTTATTTAAATTACTTTTGTAGCAACATTCACATGTTGAGGGACAATTTAATTAAAGAAGTTGCTCAATTGACTTGAATATCTCAATAAAATGTTACATATGAACAGCAGTCAATTTTTGTTGATAACATTTTGATAACTAGGCATCTGCTAAGAGTTGAAGTGAGAAAAACATTAGATTAAAAACTACTGTGATTAAATTTTCTCGTGTTTTTTAATGTTATGAAATGTTTGTTTACATCTGCAATAGTTGTTAACACTAAGTAAAACTGTATTTACGCTAACTGTGGTGATGTAACATCCTGAACTTTAAAATCATGCACACAAGCACACTATTAACTCACTTTAATTTCTGTTCTCAAGCTTAATGCCAAGTTAGCATGGCTGTGAAGTAAACTCTAACAGTGATGATCAAGTACAACTGTAATTGGCCAAAACAACTGGACTCATTTGCATATCGTTGTCTGTTTGCAGCATGGCCACTTAACTAACACACTCCCAACAGATGGCCTCGTTTTCCCTGGCATCTGATGAGGTCTACAGGGAGAGACCCAAATTTAATTCTCCATTGGTTGAAGCGCTGAACCAGGTCGATCAAGTGCCCAAAAAACATTAAACATTTAGTCAAGCTTCCGTGAACTGGTCCAGTTAAATTTGGAATACAAACTGGGATGAAAATAAATCATGCAGACTCACATTAAAGAAGCAGTTCAGTGTGTTAGTGGGAACAAACACAAAGCTGTCCAGGTCCATTACTGCTCATCATTGTCTCTGGATTCAGTGTGTTTCATCACAGTATCACTGCTGAACTGAAACGTATCTCAAACTAAATTTGACCTGCATTAAAGAACATGATTAGACAATACATTGCAACACTTTACCAAATTAATTCGCTTAATGGATGGATTACTGAAAAAGTCTATCGTGCATAGGCCCTCAACTGCAGAATGTCACTCAAATCAACACATATTGACAAGGAAAAGACACAAAATGACCTCAAAGAGATGCAAAGGAACTGCAAATAGACACAACATAACTACAAAAAGGGCAAAACAACCAGAGAGACACAAAAATGGACCTCAAAGAGACACAAAACAACCACTGCGAGACACAAAACCACAAAAAGATGCATCAAAATCTACAAAGAGACAACAAAAAAGAGGTTGCTCCTGTGTAGGAAAAGTAGTGGGGCCATTGCACATCTGAGCCCAAGGGTGCAGTGTCTCATCTGCCCATGATGCAAGCATGGAGTGAAAAGCTCGTCAGGAAGCATACAGCAGACTCCATTTCATACAGTTGCAGAGGCATGAAGACAGTAGACAAAGTAGCAAAGAAGACGTCCCACCATCCCACCAACATCCTGCAGCTCCCTGTGGGGAATTCAAGGCCTTTTCAGACTAAGTGCAATAGCGATCTTGTGTGTCCTGGGTCTGCCTTGGGTTCTTCTCCCACTTGAACACGCCCAGAAAAACTCCAAAAGAAAGTGTTCTGGAGGAATCCTGATCAGATACTTGAGCCACCTCAACTGGCTCCTTTATTTCAGCACCTTGCACTTGCAATCTCAGTTTCTTAGTCACTACGCAAAGCTCAGGTCGGGGTTGGAGCACAGATCCATCTTACGCTTTCTTGTGAAGACGACGCTGAGATACTTGAAGACCTTCAATGGGGCAGCAGCTCACTCCCAACTCAAAGAAGGCCATCCAGAGTTTTCCAAGTTTCATGGCCTCAGATTTACAGGTGTGGACTCTTGCTATAAGGACGCAAATCCCTCAGGGGGACATGGTCATAAGCCTTGAAGAAGTCCACAAAACAAATGTAGACTGGATGGGAAGACAGTGGTTCTTCCAATATCCTTTGCCAGAATAACTTGTATCCTGACTTTAGCTTTCCTTGGGAGGCAGGGAACTATGAAACCCCTATTTTGGACCACATGCCCAGTATCTTATTTAAAGTTTTTAGTAAGCTCAAAATTACCCAGCACCTTCAGCATCTCACCACTGAGAAGCTTTTTGTCTCAGTAACGTCCACCACAGAAACAGGCAAGGTGAGTCTTCAGGCTCTGCCTCCTCCACAGAGGAAGTTTCAGTTGGGTTTAGAAGTTCATCAAAATGTTCCTTCCACCACCCGACAATGGCCCCATTTGCAATCAGCAGTTCTCCTCCCCTTCTAAAATCAGCCTCCCTTTCCTGAGCCTCTCATCTTATGAGAATACAGTAGCATTAGGATACTTACCTTAATAATCGTACCAATAGCAGGCACACCACAGTTCTTGGGCATGTTACAAAGATCTAAGAGAAGTTTTGCTCATACAGTTTGCTTTTAAAGTAATCGATGTGTTTATCTTAACAGAAGCCCTTTTTAGATAAGAATCGTGCAAATTTGCAGGAAAGCCCAATCAGTCTTTTTTCAGCATTGGCAGTATAAAAACAAAATCAGGGAGTGCAGCAAAATGCTGCCTGCCTACTTTTGTTCATACAGAATGCGCCTTTTTCGGGGCAATAGGGGGCGTGACCAAGTAACAAAACGTGGAGCTCAGCGTGAGACGTAAACAGTGATGTGGGAGGGAAGCCATGGCTGGTCAGTCCTTCGACGATTCTCTCGTAAGTCGTAAGTAAGTAATGTCCTCTTCGTTTGCGAGGGCGTTTCCTTCTTGCTACTAGCTGCTCGCTAATTCCTGCTGTCATCAACAGCTCCTCCCACAAGCCTTCAACAGCTCCTCCCATTGCAGAAGGGCGCCTCGATCTTTTTAAACTAAAAGGGTTCCGCCAATATGTCTACCCTACGAGGGGGAAAATTGGGCACCTCGGATGAACTCGCCAATCCGGCTCTGTGTGTCTAAACACTCGCAGATTGCCGGCTAAATGGCCCAACATTCGCTGAAAATCTGGCAGTGTAAAAGGGGCTATAGAGTCAGACCAAAGCAGCTACACTGGTGGGGCCTGTAATTATCCCATTTCTCTGTATTACAAGAATTCATGTTGACTAAAACAAACTCATAGCCATATGAATTTTATTGTAGGAGACTAATATCTCAATTTTCATAAACGTCTGTGCCTCACTCTGTTTGTCCAGGATATATGTATTGAAGACCACTGTGAGGAAAACATCTCACACCGCTGTGCGAGTCACCTCACAGCTCCAACACCAGCTGTCCAGCAGCGAGTCTATTGACAGAACATTAAGCTGGGTCATGTGAAGCCAGCGCTGGCGGCGACCAGCACTTTCACTGCACGAGGAGCAGCTAGTGACAAGCCTTGGCGTCGAGATCAATGGCGGAAGCCCACCTGGAGATGGATGATGGGAGTACATTACCACTAATAAGTGTCTGCCACGCCGCAGACGGAGACAGAGCCTTACCTGCTGGCTGCTATCGACTGGAGAGGGGAGCAGAGGGGAGCGGAGCTGTCCATCCAGATTCCCTCCTCCCCACTCAGGGCCCTGCCAGAGTCCAAGAGAAATGAAAGGATACAGAGGCTGGGTTTCTACCTCGACTGAGAAAGAAAAGAGCAAAGCAGAGGCTGTATTTATGTATGTTAGGAAACCTCATACGTAGAAACTTACAAACAAATATGTGAATGTTGCTGCTGAGAAGACGATCAAACTTTACTATCTAGAGGGAGAGTAGAGGTTTCCATAGGTGAACATGCGGAGGGATCAATTACGGGTGTTCCTCAGCAGGAACAGGTAATAATAATAATAATAATAATAACTTTATTTATATAGCACCTTTCAAAAACGAGTTACAAGGTGCTGTACAACAGAGGTAGGTAAGAAATTAGCCCTGTGAAACCAAAAAGGTGATGAACAACTTAAGAAGAAACAGCCAAAAACATAAGCAAGAAATAAGTAAAACGTGAGAAGAAAATGACCTGAAGAGAAGCAAAAAAAAAAAAAAAAGCCTGAAAAAAGTGCTAATAAAACAAAACAAAATTAAATTAAATTAAATTAAATTAAATTAAATTAAATTAAAAAAAATAAATAAATTAGATTAAATTAAAATAAATTAAATTAAATTAAATGTTTTATACATACATTTTGCCTTTTTTCTAATAATATCCACACACAAACAAATTTCCAGGTCAGTTTCTTGTTACCTTTTACTGATTTCTTGCAATTTGCAAGACATTTCTTGCCAAGTTGCTCACTGCCTTTCTTCCTATGTTTATGGTAGCAGTCAAAACAATTTGCTCAGGTTTCACAGGTTTAAAGGAACAGTGTGTATGATTTAGGGAGACTTAGTGGCGTCTAGGAGTGAGGAGTGCAGATTTCAACCAGCTGAAACTTTCTCAATTGGAATTCCTTCAGGGGTTCAACATTCAGGAGGTTTTTACTGGGAGCTGAATTATCCATAGAGGTCTCTTCCTCTCCAAAACAAACAGACCTGGTGATGTAAACCGGTAAAAACACTAAATAAAGCAGTTTCACATTAAAAAAATTGTGCTTTTTCAATGTTGCTAGTCACAGAGAGGATGCTAGCTGTCTTTGCAAAAACATGAAAGGCCTTATCTAGAGCCAGTGTTTGATTTTAGGCTACTGTAGAAACATGGTGGTGCAAGATGGCGATCTCCATAGACAAGGACCTGCTCCCTATGTAGATATAAATGGCTCATTCTAAGATAAGGAAACACAGCAATTCTTATTTTCAGGTAATTAAACACTTAAGATGACACACTTATTATATTATATACCATTTCTGCCAATATATCCCCATAAATCCTACGTACTGGACCTATAAATGCTCATGAAAGATGTCTGAAAGTCGCACGAGAAAAGGATCAAATATGAAAACAGAAATGTATGTAAATAATAGCAGTGACAATAGTTCTTAAAAAGCCCGCACAAGACATCTATTAGTAAAAACACAGCTTCCTGTCCTTATGTCTGACCAATGGACATGCTCAACAACCCATGAGCACGTCAGCTCTCACAAATCACACCGTGCGCTGTAATCACTAATCACCGTGTAGCCGTAATGAGCCTCTGTAATTGAACATGAATCAAAATAACAGCTACAAGATCATCTGACTCCTCTGAGCAGCCAATTAGTTACAGCGCTCCTGTCATCCAAATGTGCTCCTCACACTGTTAATATATGAGGTAATTCAGGAGCCATGAGCAATGATGCAGCCATCTTTGAAAATGAAACCCGGCTTGACATTTTCCTTCCAAAACGGAACAGGAAAAAAAAAAGTCATCTTGTGTCTCAGATATTGACATTTAAGGAGGAAATTTAAAGACTGCCATTCCTTACAATCTTTCAATTAAGGCTGAGTCTATATTATAGCTGTCTGTTTTCACTCACAAAGGGGTCCTGATAATGGCCATTCTGGCATTTATGAGGAAACTGCTCCCGGGGCAGAAGCTACATTTACACACCATCTTGGAGCCTAATTGGGCAAGAAGTGAAGCCCCATTAAATAAAACGCCACAATCTAGTATATGCCAAGAGCTGAGACGAAGTACTTTCACAAAACCTGTCCCATTTGAGTTAGATGTAGATAAAAGTACTGATACTGCTGTGACAGAGTACTGTGTATTTCAGCATCTTATAGTCAGTGACTGGCTTTCATTACGGCAGAGTCAAAAAAACTGTGTTTCCATCACTTACAATAAATGCCAAAATTGTGTGAACTGTTCGTACTTTCTCAGGATATAATAATATCATAAGCACTGCAATTATGCTCAAATGAAAACATTACAATGACTGCACACTGTTGCATATCACCACAGCAGAATAGCCAACTTCAAGCACTTCACTTCAGCGACTGTCAGGAGTTTCTTCAGCTGTTTTGATATGTTATAATGAGGCTCTGCTGGATGACAACGTGACACCTATTCATCTCAAGGTAGACTGCTTCTAATTTCTTTTCCTATTTACTCCCTGCTCAGCGCAGGTACTTGTTTTCTCATGGCGTCTGAACAATAATCCATCCCCGGGCTGCTTATCAGCGGTAACACAAGCAGCAAGCAGCGCTACTGTAAACGTAGCACCTAAACAGGGCTGGCAACGTATGATTCATTTTGTGATTGGAAGATCAATAACCAATTTGAAGATGACCTGGTGGAGGGGATCCAGATTGCGGGGCCGTGCTTCGATGTGCAGCGTAAATCTCGGGTGGTGGATGTGCGTCTCGGCCTGCCACGGCTCCTGCTCTGGGGGATGATTTATGCCTCGGCCCTGCGATGGTTTCTGTGGCGGTTGGGCTCTCAGCGAGCGGCTGGAGCTAATTTGAGTGAATAGTGGGAATGGTAAGCGAAAGGGTCAGGGTGTTACAGTTGGAGAAAGTGCAGAAAGTCATGACTGGTGTGGAGGAAGAAAATCTCAACAGTCATTAAAGGGATACTTTTCAAGCAGCTTTGTATTGTAACAATGTGGGTAGTATGTGTTAATGAAGTGTCTCCATCTTATTAGATCTCCCTGCTCATCTCTCAGCTCAGATGTGCTAGATGACGGATTTTCACTGGCTCTAAGACTGTTGCTCAAAATACAGATTGTACTTCCGCATTTTCCTAGTCCTGCCACCATGGACACAGAGTATAAAATCGGATTTAGAGACAGACCTGCCCCTTTCTCTTCCTCTCAAACTCAGACCAAACTCCACGAGGGCTTTCACACCTGCCGTGTTTGGTTCGGTTCAATCAAACTCAAGTTCGTTTGCCCCGTAAGAGCGGTTCATTTGGGCAGGTGTGAACACAACAGTCACACTCAGGTGTGCACCAAAACAACCAGACTGAGACCTTCTTGAAGAGGTGGTCTCGGTCCAGTTACAAACGAACTCTGGTGCGGTTCGTTTGTGGTGAGAACGTGCTCCGACCTGGATCTGAACCAACTGCAGTCACATGACACATTGTTTGGGTTAAACATGAGCATGTTACAGTCCTGGAGGATTATTAATGTGCACCTCCTCCTGTACTGCCTTAATATGCACATTCAGCACATCCAATGCATCAAAACATTGTTTTCTAGTTGGAGCCGCACCTCGTTTTCAAACTGTATGGTTTGACTAAAATGAACAATGACAGCAATATAGTCCACGATGAGCAGCGCTAAAATCAACCTGCGTAGTTGTCCCTCCATTGTGACATTAGAAAGTGTCACATTTATCTTGCAAGTGTACTCTTCTTCAACGTTTGCTTTACTTCCTGGATTTTTCCCGCATGGAAATTCGGACCAATCAAGAGCAGCTTTCTCGCATGAGGCATTTCATCTAGTCCGCTTGTAAATGCTGCTGTGAGAACATGTTTTGGTGCACACCTGAGTGTGATTGCTGTGTTCACACCTGCCCAAACGACCCACACTTGAGGGGGTAAATGAACTTAAGTTGGACTGAACTGAACCAAACAGGGCAGGTGTGAAAGCACGCTTAGGCTACATGGTGAAAAGACGTCGCAACTCCTGCAAAATGACTCATTTCACGATCAGGCTTTAATCCATTTGGTCCGATAACATTTGGAGAGTCTAGAAAAGCCACATTATCCCCATTCAAGTTAACAGAGCACTAGTCTGGAAGTAGCCGGCTCGGATGGTGGCAGTCTCTAGAGCGACTGCTCTATGGGCTGCACAGTGCGGAAACAGTGCCAACAATCCCTGGATCATTGAGGTAATTATATATGCAGCAGTCAAACCATTTTGGCTTCACGCACCACTGAGCAACTCTCTCAGGAATGAACGGGGTACGGCCTTCAAAGCTGCATCCAGATGTCTCTATACATTCGTGACTGGCATGGAAGCTATTGCAGCAAAACATATTCTAGCCACCTAAAAAAATTAATACCAGTTTAAGTGTACGCAATATTTGAAATATTTTCTTTGCTTTACCAAAACATTAACTGACAGAGGCAGCATTAGACCAGCAACTCGTGTTCTGCAAAAGAAAAATGACTGTTTTTGTAAGTGGATAGCGATGGCTTTGAGATGATGGTTTCGGTTCGCTGTCGGAAAATGTTGTCTGACAGCAAGGTAAAGCAGTAAATATTCTGGCCCAAATATAGTGTCACCTAAACTGACATTCATTTTGTAGGTGGATCTTTTTTAGGTGGCTATAAACTAACCAATTGAGGCAGTTCTAGTAGTTGTAGGTTTTCTATCTCTTGAGCAAATTCGAGTGCCACATCCCCTTTCTTCTGTTTTCTCTGGTCATGTAGCACCAAAATATTTGAGTCTTTCCTCAACATGCCTAGTTATATGAAATGACCATCTTCCCAGCAGTGAAATCCTTCTTTAATCATTAGCTTTATCATCATAATCATTATTATAAGTATACTGTTCAGCTCACAGACTTCTCAGCCCACACATGCACTTATCTGAGCAGAGACAAACAAAGAGAAAAAGAGGGAGAAAATGAGAGTTCATGACTGAATGTGAGCCGAGAAGGTAAATGGTTGTGCCAGGCCATCGTCTTAAGACCCGAGTCAATCATCCACAAAATCACTGCGAAGAGACAATCGCTTAAATGCTCTCCTCACATCGCAGTAACAACCATTCGTCTGCCTGCGCGGCCCACAGTTCAGCATGAAAGAAACTCTGAGAGCCGCTTGCATAAGTGCCAAATGTGAATGGATCCAAGGCGACAGGAGGGATAAAAGTTAGATGGAAGGAACTCATTAAGAGCGCTGCACTCTCCTCACAAACCCCATCTCAGTAAAGCAGAGAAATTTGTGAACTGGCCATGAGTTCTGAAGGATATCTCATAAACGCTTGACAAGTGAAAACCGCCACCAGGCAGCTAATAGCTATACTGTCATGAGGGGCAAATAAAAAGGCATGAGTTTGCATGCATGTAGGCTTTGTGGCTCCGGTCATGTGGGACACACACTTTGCAAAAGGCAATTCCCTCACTCCCTAAGTTCCCCAACAGATCTGTTCTGCTGCCACGCCAGATGTGAGATGGGGGGGATTGTTGACGGCAGGAAAAAGGGGTTGATTGAGGAGAAGAGGAGTGAAAAAAAAGAGGTGTGCTTCATTAAGTGCTCAGCTCCCAGGTGGCCATTTGTCCCAGTAGCATTGTCCCTGTGGAGCGGAGCTGTGTGGGGTGGAGCGGAGATGAACAGAGGCCTGCAGTGAGGAGCAGCAGCAGCATCCTCGAGCCCACAGCTGCCAATGGCTCCATCGCTCTCAGGACTCCAGTAACTAAACCACACACCATGGAGCAGCGCCTGCTTCCTGACTCCGCCAATTACAGTGACCCATTAAGAGGAACGAACGCAGCTCAGACAGATGGGAGAGCAGAGGTGTGTTCAGTCGCTTGTTTGGTGAAAGAAGAGACAAAGATTATTTTGATGCTGATGGGTTTTTTGCCTCTGGTCTAAAGGGACGAAAAGAGACTTTCTAAAGTTTCCATAATAGATAATTCAGATATTTATGTGACATTCATGTGGTTTAAAGTCCCAGTGATGCAGAAGTTAGAGCGTCTTTAGCTTCGGTGAGGTATTTCCCAGTGAAATGTGAGAAAATTTGCACAGTGTACAGTTTCAAGAGGGATTTAAGTCAATTCCTTCACATCTGATTGGACTGCTAAAAAGTGGGCGGGCTGAGATTTTAGCACTATACCAAGCTACAAGGACACACCTCCCTAGATCAGGAGGAGGATGAGGGAGAGCTTTTGCCCACTGATGTCCAGAGTTGGGACCGAGTCATTGTTTGGCAAGTCACAAGCAAGTCTTAAGTCTCTGCACTCAAGTCTTAAGTCACATCTGACAAGTCTCAAGTTCTGATGTGCTTTTGCCCAAATGTAATGCCAACAGAGTTCTATTAAATTTACAAAATTGTGAATGCTTTTTACAATTTGCATTTATTTGTTAAAGCAAGTCTTTTAAAAAGTAACTTAGCTGTTAAGGTAACGTTAGCTTATCATCAGCTCACTAACTATGCAAATATTAGCAATGCTAACCAATATTTGTGCAACTTCAAATGTCAAACAAATTCGGAAGTTGTTGCATCACCATTGGTAATTCGACCTGCGAATTTTGCATACTGCCTCCGCATAATTTTTTTTTTACGTGAATGAAATTATGTTTATCATTCCAATGGGTGCTCAGTTACGCAACGTTAATTCTTCATGGTTCTTTCCTGCTACTTGATTGAGTGCTGTCAAAAGTGTCGACCAGCTGGGAATGAATAGCATTAATGTTAGCTGATTCAGGAAATGAAGGGATACAAATTAATTCATGGCCCACTGTTTAAATGACATACTTTTAAACACTTGGTCTTGGGGAAAGGTATCAAGTATTTGTAAGTCAAAAAGCTGAAGTCCAAATGGAGACAGTCCGAATTGTCAAATCTATCAAAATCATGTGCGTCCAAGCTTACTGTATCAATTCCTGAGTCTACAGCAGTGTAGACTCATGCATCTACACTGCTGGAAACTTGCAACAAAAGAAGTCAAGGCAGAGAGATAGAAACAGTCCAAAGCATGGCTTCATTTCACAAAGAAAGAAAACAACAGTGCTGCTTGTAATGTCTGTAAAATGATCATTTCAAGTAAGAGTGGAAGCACCAGCAATATGCTGAAACATCTTTATATGAAACATGGGTTTAAATTCCTGGGACTCCATGTATTTGACACTCTACGCACGAGTGTCAGTGCTTCCAAACCAAACAACACGTCTGATAATGATGGTAAATATCCTGATAACATCAGTGCCACACAGGCAGGATGAGCAGATTTTTTTCTTTGACTAAGAAAACGTTTAATCAGTGGAGCAACAGTGGAGCTTTTACATACCTGAATCCCTGGATGGATGACTGAACGGGCACAGGCCCAGGGGCCCAAAGTGTCAGGAGAACCCCTGGCCTTCACCTGCAAAATGTGACTCAAATTGACACAAACTAACCAGAAAGAATTAAAATGACCACAAAGAGATGGAAAGGACAGTGCAAAGAGACACAACATAACTCAAAAAACAGGCAAAACAACCACAAACAGACACAAAAACACCACAAAGTCTGTGTGTTTCTTCTATGTAGAAGCGGTGGTGAGGCCCTTTGCATATCTGTGCCCAGGGGCCCATTGTGTCATAATACACCCATGCCGGAGTCACATGCATGGCTTTTTCTATGGTTTCCTTACTGTGTTCAGACTCAGGGAAAAAAAACACTTACTTTGACACTGAAGAGAAACGATAATCAGAATCAATATTGGCATTGGTATCGGTAAAATCTTACCAGTTGCTATCCCTATTAAGAATCAGGTGACTGTTTATTGTTTATAAACTTATTTCAATAAAAGACACATAAAAGATGTGACTTAATATACACAGACCACATTTTCCAGTTTTCAATTGCCTTTGCATTACTGCCAATTAAAGGAGCACTGTGTGGGATTTAGTGGCACCTAGTGGCGAGTATTGGAGAATGCAACTAGCTGAAACTTCTCCCACGTGCCACGCCTGAACTTCTGGAGAGAATTCCTTCAGTGTTCATTATTCAGGAAGTTTTTACTGAGAGCCGAATTATCCACAGAGAAAGTTCCAGGTGATTTAAACAAGTAAAAAAAATTAAAAAGCAGTTTCATGTTACAAATAAGTGTTTTTAACGATGCTGTTTGTCTCTTTGCAGACACGCTGGTAGCCCCTTTTTTTTCTCTGATAACTTAAAATCCAAACACTTGGGAGGTTTTTACCAGAAGCTGAAGGAAAGTTCAGCTGTCTGCCTCTCCAAAACAAACCGACCCGGTGATTTGAAGTATTTGAAACATTGATTAGAAGTTACAAGGCGGAGACGAGGACCTGTTCCTTATGTAGATACAAACGGCTTATTCTAAGGCAACAAAAACACAACGATCCTTATTCCCAGGTGATAAAACAATAAAGAAACGATACTTTCCACACACTGGACTTTTAAGATATTCCATAAAGAGTTGAGTTATGTTGCTCATATTGCAACTAAACATACAACGTGTACAGCAGAGTCAAAGAGAATTTCCTCTGTCTTCCACTGAGCCTTCATATTATACTTTTTAATACATTCACTATCAGAAATAATCAGACGAATAAAGGAGTTCTGCAAACACAGTTGAAATGCAAACACCATGGGACACACACATACACACTGTGATCTACAAACACATTACGCTGCATAGTTCACAGGGGAGCTTCTTCAAAAGTAAACTCAATCCGACCACTAAGAGAAATATAGTCAGAGGCATTAGGAGCTTAATGGGCCACGCAGTCGGTAAGTAATAACTGTATGGCCACCTTTCACAGGTTCGGCTCATGTGCTTCCTTGAGCTCATTTGTGTCTATTTACTTCCAGGGGGGCTGTGAAGGCAGATGAAGGAGGAGCAGAGAGAAGCGAGCCGGAGCTGTAAAGTAATGGTTCCATCTTTAATGAGCGGCTGGGGACCGCAATATCTGGTGACAGAGAGGGCCCCTCTGCCGAGTCTCTGTCACAGTGGAAAGGCTCATCCTAAATCTCGCTCTTATTGCTACGAGCAGCGCGACGATATCTCACTCCGGAGACAGAACTTCAGGTTTTTATGGGTGCTTGGGTAATTGAGCAGCAGGAAGAGAAAAAGCTCTAATCCACTTCTTGGTAAAGGAAGAGTATCCAAACTAAATGACTGGTGAATTGATACTGGTATTCTGTCTTTAACCCCTCTCTGTTAGCGCTCGCTCGCAGCAGTTTGTCAGTGAGATTTGTTTGTGAACCAGTGATGTTTGGCGCCGGAGCAATGGCATCATCTTAGCTACATGTGTCCTGGTGCAAATAAGCCTGTCACTTTAGCCACTCGTTCATATGTAATAGAGGACAGGACTGAGGAATGGTGGCAGTGCCGCTTTATGGCCCCTCAAACCACACTTGTCAGGGTAACTGGCCCACAGGACAGCTCACATGGGCACGACAAATAGGCTTTGTCTCTGTAGTTTACAATTATCCAACAAAGAGACGGACTATACAGCATTTTCAGTCTCTAAACTCAGAGAAAAATCAGCTGACACAGACTCACTGTTGCTTTTGCCAGAGCGAAGGCAAACATTACAGCATAAAATAAAACAGCTGCAAAGACAGACTTTTACCTCCACAATCAAACAAAGTCCTGACAGGTGTAGAGATGCCAATATGGTCATCAAGGTGTTTGGGCCACAAAACAATACTACTGGACGATGTGAGATTTTGCACACATACTCCAAATGCTAGAAGAAAATGTTGGCATTTTACATTTCTGCAAACATATCATATGTATAACATAATATTCTAAAGTAACATAGTATGTGAGCTGAGTTTGTCATGAGGAGGTGGAGGGCATGGTGGATGGTGTTACACCTAGGTGAGACGCCTGCCAAGCTGCAGACCATTTTTTGAGACCATAAAAACAAACCCAGTTGTTTTTCTGACCCTTTACTTTTTCCTAGCAGCTTTTTAGCCACCAAACTTGGGTGTTTTTAAGCGACTGGGAACTGTTTTTCTGGCTTTTTAGCCGCTAAGAGTGGGCATGTTTTAATAACATTTAGCGGCTTTTTAGCCACCAAACATGGGTGTTTTTTAGTGACTGGGAACTGTTTTTCCAGCTTTTTAGCCACCACACACGGGCATTTTTTTTATTAGCAATTTGTCACTTTTTTCAGGTTTTTTTAGCCACTAAGCATGGGTATTTTTTTTTAGCAACCCAGCTGTAAATTTAGTGGCTTTCTAGCCATCAAACACAGGTGTTTTTTAGCAGTTTGTCACTTTTTTTCTAGTGGCCTATTAGCCACCAAGCGCAGATATTTTCTAGTGACTCAGCTGTTAATTCAGCGGCTTTTTAGCAACCTAATATAGGTGTTTTTTAGCGACTTGTCACTTTTTTGCCACCAAATGTGTTTGTTGTTTTTTTGCAATTTGTCACCTTTTTTCTAGCGTTTTTTAGCCACTACGCGTGGGTATTTTTTTAGTAACCCAGCTGGTAATTCAGTGGCTTTTTAGTCACCCATATTTTAGTGACTCGTCACCATTTTTCTAGCTTTTTAACCACCAAACGTGGGTATGTTTTAGCGACCCAGCTGTTAAATTAGCAGCTTTTTAGCCACCAAATGTGGGTTGTTGTGTTTTTTTTTTTTTTTTTAGCAATTTGTCACTTTTTTTCCTAATGTTTTTTTAGCTACTAAGCATGGGTATTTCTTATTTCTTTTGGCAACTCAGCTGTTAATTCAGCGGCTTTTTAGCATCACCATTTTCCTAGCAGCATTTTAGCCACAAAAATGTGTTTTTCACCTGTCACTTTTATTTTCAGTGTTTTTTTTACTGCCAAATGAGGGGTGTTGTTTGGCAACCCGTCGCCACCAAACGCGGGTGTTATTTTGTGACTCGTCCCTTTTTTTTCCAGTGGCTTTTTAACCACCAAATGAGGGGTATTATTTAGCAACCTGAAGCTGTTTTTGCAGCTGCTTTTAAGCCACTAAATGTGGGTGTTTTTAGCAACTTGTTGCTGTTTTGCTATCAGGGATAGTGCCACAAAAAAACGGGTATTTTCAGCCAAAACATCATCCTTTTCTAACAATGACAAAGTGTTTTTTGCACCTTAACCTCACTACACGTTTACCATGGCACTGTTAAAAAGTCCTTGTATCCCCAACATAATAGCGTATAATTCTAACAATTGTTTGCAGAAACGCAATACCAACTTTTCTTCTAGTGATTGCACGTACATGAGGCATAATAGTATTAGATTTACATCTGAATATAAAAAAATCTAAATGCCATCCCCAGGTCAAAAAACAGCAGCATTTATCATTCACACAGGCCCTGACACCAAATACTTGTTTTTTAAGCTGTGCTTTAATATATCCTCTTAATCACAAATTAAGTACTTGATCATGAATAAGATGTTAAGCAGAGTTCAAAGATAAAAGAATGAGCTCAATTACAAGTCATAAATCCCCCAGAGTTATGATACTCGCAATGATTTTAGCATGTCTCATTTATGTTTTGATTAAAAAGGATGTCTCTGTAAAGACTGGAGGGCTTTCACAGATGAAATCCAATTAACATTCAGTAAAAAGGCCCAGCAGGGATTCACTTTCTAACCAGGAAATCCTCAACCCCCCCTGTGAGGCCTTGCTGGTGAATCAGCTGTGCTTTTGAAACACTGTAAGAAAAAAACAGACAAATACTAATAGTTTGCCTGCTTAATTTATATGTGAATAACAGTCAAGGAAGCACAAACAGAGGTCTTTTCTCATTTGCTTGTGCCTTTTGTTAACACTGCACATACATCCTGTCCAGCTTCTAGGAGAGGGGTCGTTGTGTTGTGTGCTGCCACCCTAACAGTGACAGCTCCATAACAAGCCCAGTGCACAGCAGAGCCTAGAGGTCCACTCTGCCAGAGCTGCTCTGAAAAGCACTACAGGCACATGCAGACAGCTCCCTCGTCTCTGTGGACAGACGCACACAGTGTCAACCTGCAACACGTGACGGGCCCCCTCCTCAAGTCGCTCTGTTGTGCTTCCCCCCGCAGTCCACTGTCACAAAGTCCTCACACACATTCAACAAACACATCAAGCACTTTGAGATGTCAGAAACAGTTCTGGTTGAGGTTCCAGTTCTCAAAGTATATTCAGTAAAAGATTATTTACGTTATTGATTAATCACCTTTTTTGTTTACTAAAAAACAAAAGTAATCCCTCTAATTGTCACGTATGATCCAGTAGAAGAGTGTGATGGTGTATTTATCTGCAGAGTCTCCGCCCTCTGCATTTATTTTCTTATTTTTGTCTTATTTTGATGTGGTCGGGACATTATAAAAAGGTAGCGACCAGGTAGTAGCAGCATCAGCCAAGAGAAAGCTACCAAAAATTCAGACACAGCACAAAAAACCCCCAAAAATATAGTGTGATGAAAAGTCAAGCAGAACAAGAGTGAATCTGGAGTTAGCAAACAATGGCGCCTTCATGCCACTCCAGTGTGTGATTATACACTGCATCGCGGCTTTGTGGAATCAAAAGAGGCGTGACGGGCATGACATGAAATATAATGGCTTCGGCCACAAGTGGGAAATATGACATAAATGTTGGCAGCGCTTTCTAAACAACAACAATAGCATTAGCTTGTCAACAATAATCATGTACGGCGGCTGATCTCGTCCTCTGCTCGGAGGGTAAGACGCTCCAGGACCTCATTGCGGTTGCTGTGCTTCGTCTTTGAGTTAGCTGCTGATTGCTAACAGCTACTTTTTAAATCTCCTGCGGTCCTCCCGTCCTGTTTATACAGACACCATTTCAGCGCTGTTACTACCTCTCATGGCGGATTAAACGTGAGACCACTCTATCCCCCCATTCCATGACCGTACCTTATATATAGCACAGCAGGCCAACAGCTGGCTGTTGGTCAATGTTGGGCCATCGGTAAGCATTTGTCGCCCTAGTTTTTGTGGTCGTCTGTTTGTTTTTTTGGCTGATTCAGCATATTGAATCGGCGTCAGACACAGCAGAGCCCGTGGGTGAATGAAATCACTTTGATTGGCAGTGCAGTTTAGCGCACAAGAAGAGAAATGGAGGTGAGGAGAGCAAACAAACAGGTAAAGTCAAAGAGGCCCGTAAATCAGGACAAACTTGTTGTATTAGGTTAGATTTTCTTTCAGCCATTAAGCTCCCTAGCAGAAAAGCTTCCATGCTAGCACATGGTAAATATAATTTGGTCTTGTTTTGTTAATGTGCTAACTGTCTATTTTCCAGTTTCCCTTTTTGAATGACGAATACAGAATATCGCCACCTGCTGGTACGGAGAGTTATTTCCTCTCACACAGGTGCTAGTTGCCATTGGCTGTAGTCTTTGTGGTGTGTTCATGAGCCACTTTTTAGCCGAGACACATTCGAGGTAACAATCGGCTTTTATCGCCACTAGTTCTGTGGTGTCAGTTTGGTGTGTCTGGGTCTTAAGGTACAGTAAAACACACTCAAACTTATTCACTTTACTTTGTTTTTCTCCCAGTTAATGACTGGTGCCATGTGTTGGGATCTAATCATATCCTGAAAATGATCAAGGCCAAGAGCCAGTAAAATGTCTCCTTTGAAATGTGTGGGAAACATCTGTTTCTGGCACCTTTGAAACCCAGAGAGAGACATCTGTCTGATGCCGTAACTTAACCAAAGCACCCTGACATCAACATATATGCATGCAACTCATTCTAACACACGGCCCTTTGCAGATAATGGTGTTACGTAAAATATATTTTATGCAAAAATAAAACATGCGTGTCAAATTCCCTAATAAGCTTCCTGTAGCACTATGAAATCTTCACCAAGGAGCAGAATATAGTTTTCTCTTTTTGAAATTATAATTGGTCTTGTGCGGACACAGAGCAGATGGTGTTATGTACCTTGCGGGTGGAAGGAGCAACAAGTGTGCAATTAAAGGCCCGAGGAGATGCCGTCAGTTCAAAACAGATAAACTCAGGAAAAGTAAACCAATTCAGCCATATACCGTAAAATTATCAAGTCATATCTGGTGCATTTAGAAATTTAAATTTGATGTCTAGAACCAGCTAATATATGGTAAAATGAAATCAGCAAGCACACATGAAAGCTAATGATCAGTTCATGCAATTTTAAGTGGTCAGCAAAATGTGGACTGTCTCTAAATTAACAGTTTTTGCATACGTACTTGAAGCAATCATCCTTCCATAATTGCATATCCAGCTTTTTTTTTTTTTTACTAAATATGCTGAGGTTGTGTGTTTTATGAGGAAATAAAGTCAGTGAGAACAAAAGAAAATGAGTTAACATGAGAAATGACACAGCACAAGTAGTTAGCGACTAATTCTATGTCCTTCACAGGCTTCTTCTACACAAGTTGCTGTGACGATCAGGCTCCCTACTCTTGTGTGGGAGCAACAATGGCCTTGCTCCATCTTTCATTCAAGCCGAGTCAGTATCAATCACATGCCACCCCAATGATAGATAGGCAATCTAATAACACTAGGAGCAAAAAATAACTTCACTCACTCAATCCTTGACCTTACGGAGCGAGCAGTCAGTTTGGTTAAAAGCCACAGCTATCACATAAAAATGGATTTTTCTTTTGGATCAATTGCAGTGGAAACATTTGAACTAAAATGGCCAGAGAAAGCTGTCACTAATAAATAATTGCTGTTGTTATGGATTTATACACCGCCTCCGCCTCCTCTGGAGCAGCCCATATTTAAGAGTGTTTTTGACCGCAGGCTATTTAGTCCGAGTAAAAAAGACAATGCAAGCAGGTTTTCGAGGCAGTGAAGGAACTGCCCTCGGACGAGGAAACCATCTCAGCATGTGTAGAGCCGGAGGAGAGACACAATTACCATCAAACAATAGCGGCTATGACACTGCTGAGGCGCCACAGAGGACACAGAGGAAGCGGTGAAACATTTAGGTCACACCGAGTTCACGCACGCTAAAAGATACAGCAGTGAGAGCTGAGGACATTTACAAATGACTACGGACCGCAGATTTGTTAATTGTGATGGCGCAAATTTGATTTAAAAGAAGAACATGAGCATGACAAGGAAAAACATCCTGTCTGCTAAGGAACATTATGGTTCACTGATTTACTAAACGGGACGGGAGAAAACATTGATGGGTACGGAAGCCAAAAATGGCCTTGATTGCAAACATATTTTTTAATATTGCTGGAGCCTATCCCAGCTGACATTGGGTGAGAGGCGGGGTACACCCTGGATAGGTCACCAGACTATCACAGGGTTGACACATAGAGACAGACAACCATTCACATTCACATTCACACCTACGGACAATTCAGAGTCACCAATTAACCTGCATTTCTTTGGACTGTGGGAGGAAGCCGGAGTACCTCAGTTATCTCGAGATAATTAACTTGTTATCTCATGAAAACAGTGTTAGAAAACATAATTACAAGCACGGCCATTCTCGGCTTCCGTACACATCTGTATTTTCTCCCAGCAAGTTTAGTTAACAATCAGTGAAACAGATGATGCACATATGCATGACAAGGCAGTGTTCTCAGCTCTCACTGCTGCAGCCGTTAGCGTGGCTGTTCTCAGCTTCTATACATGGGTGTGTAACAGTCTTTTATCTCAGTGGCTGTAATTTGCTCTAATGACAATTAGTGTTCATTAGTCTGGATCCATTTTTCCTAACCACAGCTTTACAACTTTGATTCTATGTGTCTTGCTGAAGTGTGTCACTACAAATATGAGTTCAGCTCCAGGAAGCTAGCGACTCTAACCAAAAGCACCTGTGCTGAGGGTGTTGCCAAATACAAAAACATTTCTTAATAAATCCCTTGGAAAACTGCAAGGCACGTATTAATGAGAGTAGGCAAGAAACATAACTGCCTTTGATGTCTAAAATTAAATTTTTAATTTCACACAGGTGACTTCTGGTCACAGGAAAATACAAGTACTCCAATGACCCAGTATGTACAATCTGAGCAGCATCCATGTCTATTCATAAAATATGATTTCTATCATGGAGAGGACAAAGTATGAATAATTACCAAAAGGCGGCTCATGACAACGAATCTTATTTTCGTCTTATGCGTCGAATCCAAACAAATGTAAGCCACAGCTCCCAGGGTTCCATCAAACACATCAATATTCAGCTGATAATGCCTTTAATCTGTGGCCAAGTCATCTTCGCGTTGCTCCTCCAAACACTACAGGGAGCTCCCGCTAATGATTAAAAATGATAAGGAAATATGAAGTAAATAGCTTATAATGAATTTAAATAGGCCTCCACATTTATAATACAGCACCCTACATTATCAGAGCTGACCTTCTTGGATTGAAACAAAGCAAAAGTGGAGAGATTATATGGCAGTGTCGTTCCAGCTTCAAAAAGAATCTAATGATGAACTGTTTTGTTCTCAGGGGTCCATTGATAATTCATACAGTAGACTAAAGAAAACTTGGCATTGATTACTCAATTCAAATGTTTGAGCGTACTGTAAATACAGGATGTTTACGTCCCCAATTCTCAACATCAAACCCCAACTGAGACCCAAATTTGCTACTTCAGCAGTTGACTGCTGAACTTGCAGGGTTCAGAAACAATCTTCCTGGATGCTAAAAATACATATAACAATGCTAACTAGATTTTATTTTGCTACACTTGAGGTGTAGCATTCGTCATTTCGGTAAATGCTTTGACATATGATTGGCTGACACTTCACCGCATCATTGGAGCTCTAAAAAAAGTTGAGGCCAGCTCAGCTTTGATTTGTAGCTTGTCACACCCGTCCACAGCTTCAAATGTTTGGTGTCTGATCGTAGCTTCATGTTACAGCTTCCATTAAAAATTATACTCTTTGGTAAGTGGGGATAGCCACCGATAACTACTGGGGAAAACAAAAGCGCTATCCTCTTCCTGTTTCGGCTGCTTCACACTTTACCCAGGAGATCATAACCAGTGACAGACAGTTACATAGTGAAAGTGAGGCCTGTAGGGAACCAGTCTAAACACTGATGGTGTCATTATTCTATTGCCGTTACATAGTGCAACATGTATTTCATAAATATAGCAAAAAAAGAGGAAACGGGATACTTACATTAGATCCAGGGAGCTAAAAGGGGATTGATAACAAATCAAAATGTGATAATTTTTTTGCACTTACCCCTCTGTGCTCTGTGCAATCAGCATTATTTATCTAACTGTTCCACCTTAGCTACAACACAGTCATGTGTCAAAGTGTGATCATGTTTTAAAGACTAGACACGGTTCAGGTTTGTGACTTCATGACAGATGGCAGCCGAAAGGTCAACGACACACATGGGGCTCACTGCGGAGGGATCAATTCAGTAAGATACCCCTGTGTGTCTATGATGG
Organism: Epinephelus moara; assembly: GCF_006386435.1. NCBI lineage: Eukaryota > Metazoa > Chordata > Actinopteri > Perciformes > Serranidae > Epinephelus > Epinephelus moara. Next base: position 13,729,395 of record NC_065518.1, on the reverse strand, counting down.
ATCCCCTCGGGAGAGATGTCACCAAAGGCTTGTTTTGAACTCAGCAAGCTACAAAGAGAGACCCCCTCCGATTTCAAGTCCTGATTCCATGAAGGCCGACAGCACAAAGCTTAGACACCTACACCTCATTCATTCACTTACAGGCTCCCAAGATCCATTCAATATTGCGCACTCTGGGGACAAAACTAATTTAACATTCAACTAAAAATATTTAGTCAATAAGGTTCTGCTGACTGGGTATTCTGTAATTGGGCAGACAACAGCTTATTAGGCGTGTAACTAGATAATCATACAATGAGGAAAAAGTCACAACATGCATCACAAAACTAAGTATCATGTTCATAATGATCGGACCACAAGAGGCTGAAAACAAGAGGCTGTTTTTGGATCTCACTTCCCAGAGATCCAGACAATGTTGCCTGTGTGATGTCAGTGAGTTGGCACTGGCAGTTTGCACAAAGTCTTTTCGTCAAAGTTATAATGTCTGTAGTCGGCACTCTTTTCTTTTGTTGTCTGGTGACAGTGACAGTTTACTCACAACACTAGCAGAGACTGGAAGAAAATAAAGGAAAAAGGACGAAACTACAAATTTTGTGGGGTGTAACAGAAAAATATCATAACAAGAGTATTGAAACGATTTAGTGTTGGGAGGGAGCAATAAGTGAAGTCAAAATATTTTTTTCAAAAGTGTCATGAAATGACACTTTTGAAAGTGGCGTACGCCTCTTTTAGGCCACGTTTTGTGCATACGCGTTGAGGCCCCAGGTCTGTTGCCTTAGCTCCGCCAACCCTCTCCAGCCGACCAAACACTGCACTTGCACCGCTTGTGTTTTTTTTCCAGTAATGTCAACACTAGTTGGGTTTTCGTCCAAATGTAGCGCATATTTTAACAGAAGATTCAGCTAATTCGTTTTTTAAAAAGGCAAATTTATGTATTCCATCCACTACTCCATCCATCAATTTTCATCTGCTTATCCGGGGCAGCAGGCCAAGCAAAGCACCCCCAGACATCCCTCTCCCCAGGCCAGATGAGATATGTAATCCCTCCACCGTGTTCTGGAACACCTCTAATGGGAAGTACCCAGGAGGCATCCTGATCAGCTGCCCGAACCACCTCAACTGACCCCTTTTGACGCAAAGGAGCAGCGGCCCTACTCCGAGCTCCCTCCGGATGTCCGAGCTCCTCATCCTATCTTTAAGGCTGAGCCCAGCTACTACTGTTATGCGAATATTTGGAGGTGGTGACATTTCAGAAGAGGGTGCAACAAGATGACATAATTAAGGAACGCAAGTAAATGAAGGAAAACAATGAATGTATAGGTAATGGGGAGCACACTGGACAATGGAAATAGCAAGTTTTGAACCACTAACACCACAGCTGTGTGCTCATGGAACATTTCCGATAACAGCTCTGTGTGTATGTGAGCATAATAAAAACCTCTAGAGACGATGAAGATGGCTTACAGTGGCCTATACAGTGACGGTACATCATGCCTGTATGTCATACTTTGTGTGTCCATCTCATTTAGTCACATTTACCTTTATCAATACAGCAACTTTTCTAACTTCTCCAAGTGTAAGAATATTTTTTTGTGATATTTTAATATTTTAAAAAAATGCTGTCCTTTCCAAACTGAAAATATACATACAAAGAGGTGGATGGAAACTCACCTACAGACATCCAGTTCGTAATACTGCTTGCTTATGCTTTTATCACTGGGCCTTCGGCTGAGTCCCCATTACGCCACCTCCTTCAGCGATAGACAGTGACTTTACAGACATTTATTTACATGAAAATTTTTGAGATCATTACTTTAATAAACACATCAGCTTCAATTTTTAATATTGTGAACCCAATGTCATAGGCAAAATTGTATTTTGTACCAAGAATATTGTCACATATCAATAAGTAAAACAAAATATAACCTCAGTACAAAGTGCCAAAGGTCTAACCTCTGTGACTCACACCAAACAGCTTCTTCTTGATGCAAATGAAGCAGTGTTTCACCTGACAGACAGAGAAATCACCCAGGAGCCCCACTGCCCAACTCTCGCCTCTGACTGGATGCTCTATGATCTACTCTTTACTTAATGAGGTGTCATGTACAGTTTATATAAAAGGTATGACCTTATTAAACTGTGAGTGAAAGGCTGAAGCAATAGCTGGGGAAAGATAAATGGCAAGGCTGTATGGAAACTCATTTTGCCTGTAACATCCGCGGGACAAGAGGCCCTCAGCCTGATTGTTCGGAGATGTATTGCTGACATTTGTGGCTCTATTCAAATGGCGCTTCAGAATAAAAGGTAGGCAATATTAAAAACCTGAATTTTACATTTAAATTGATTTTATTTAGGCTGTAAAACAAAATCTTTCAGAAAAACATCTCACTTTTCATCAAAATAACAGTTTCACGCTGAAATTAGTTCTAAAACACAGAAACAAACAAATCAAATTAATATTTTAAGCGCATCTGGGTTCTCTGGAGTGTGTCACATACAGCAAAGAACCCAAAAATGTATTCATGGACCCGTGATTGTAACTAGAACTTTGCTGTGAATGCGGCAGCTAAGAGATTATCCCCTTAAGAGCCAGGCTGCTCTTTAAATCAAACCGTTTTCTGAGACCGCTCCAAGCTTTCCAAACCCCGTTCTTGTTATTCTTTTCCTTTAACTTGATTTCTGACAGCCAATTCAATTAGGCTGGATATGTGTGGGTGTAAAAAAAGGAAACATGACAAACTCAGAAGATGGATGGCAACCTTTGCTTCACCATTAAAATCACAATTGCGTCGTATTGAAGCTCAATACATTGGTGTATTACCAGCAGCAGCAAAATGAACACAGTGCCAGACAGGGTCATAACTAATCACCCTCTGCAGTCCAGTTCTTTGTGAAAAGGATCTGCATGCCAGATTGTCATTTTCAGCTGCCAGTGGTGGAGAACACATTTGGTAAATCCCCCACTGTTAATCAAGTTTGTCTTACAAAAAACAATTAAGCTAAAAAATAAATTTAAAGGCAGACGGAGAATGTTTTAATTCGGTTTTGTGACGTTTTCCCAAGATAAGGCACGGTGACTCATCAGCCACCTGACCTTAACGGCAGTCTGCAGGGACGTGATGTCTAGCCGAGCCCCTGTCGGAGTCCTCTGGCGCCAGGGAGGAGCTGACCTGTTGGTAGATGAAGGAGTAGAGGCTGACGTCAGGGCGTCGACCAAGGCAGTTCCTGCACACTGAGCTGTAGTACTGCCCCAGGAGCTCATACACCTCCCCTGTGACAGAGACAAGAAGACTGTGTATGTTATCTAGTCTCTACAAAGGACTGCATATCACTGCAAAAAATGTTGAGTTTTCAGTAAGTTTTCAGGAGCCACATTATTGTTTCATGAGATCACATTGTTTACAACAAAATCCCAACAGGAAATATTCCAAAAACATAATTAACCATGTTGTTATATCATTTTTATCTCACCCTTGGCAGTGAAATTTAACATACTGCAAAAAGGAAGGCATAAACACAGCTGCACATGAACAGGAAGCAGGCAGGGTTGTTTTTCTTACCGACACTGATCTTCCTCTGAGTTAGGAAAGAGTGCATCTTGTGGACATCTGTCATGAGCTGGCTGTCACCAAAGGTGAAATAGGCCACATCTCTGCCCGCCTCAGCAGCTGCCAGCATCTGGAGCAGAGCTGGAGGAGAAGAAGCCCATGTTAAACCTCAACAGTGAGAGTGGCATAAAATCTGTTTCATTACAGTGGAAGGATTGTCCTTTTAAAGGGTGAGTTCACCCCCAAATTAAAATATATATATTTTTTTCCTCTGGCCTGTAGTGCTTTTTATCAAAGTAGATTGTTTTGGTGTGAGTTGCAGAGTGTTGGAGATATCGGCCGTAGAGATGTCTGCCTTCTTTCGAATGTAATAGATGGCACTCAACACTCAAAAGAATATATTTTAAAAACTCAACAGCAATGTCTCTTTCCAGAAACCATAACCAAGAAAATCCACAGACTGGTCACTGCACTGGTCTTCCACAATCCACCCCACTAAAAGACAGAGGATTTCAAGAGTTTCACTGAGCTGGCTAACGTTACAGCTCAGCCGAGGAAGACGCCATTAATGATTACATCTTATGATGTCACAAGCAAGAGCCTCTCGTCTATGAGTAGATGCATGCGTCCTTCTGCACAGTGATATGGTTGGTGGGTATAGCTTGGCAGAATGAAAATAGTTCCCACATGAAACTGCTCACAACAAGGGCTGTGGATTATTGCGAACAACTGGGTCATGGTTTCTACAAAGAGACATTGCTGTTGAGTTTTCAAATGTATTTTTTTGGTGCTTTGAGCACCTCAAGCTGAGTGCCACTGTGGTGGCGAAAAGGCCTAGAAATATTTGACCCTTAAGGTCAAGTTAGTTAGTAAAATTGAGTAACCGTGAATGGTCTCACTCTGGGGAGAAGTCTAAGAGCAGAGTGACTTGGCAAACATTGTGATGGTGAAACATTGTGATGGTGAAACATTGTGATGGTGAAACATTGTGATGGGAAACAGATGTTGTTGCCAGATATTGTAAGTTGTGACGTTCTAGAAACGACAGGAAATCACACCCACACACAAACACGAACACAGAAAGTTAGGCTTGATGTTTATCCGAGGAGGAGTATAAGAATGTTTGGTGAACTGTTCTACGGTGCTATGTCATTGTTGCACCATTTGAAGGCATATGTTGCGTCTTAAATATATGTCCCGCAAAGGCTGTGAATTGATTCCAGGTCATACAGGTCACCATCTAGTTCCATTATATTCCAGAGAAGTCAGCCATCTCTATAGCCTATATCTCCAACACTCAGCAATTTACACCAAAACAATCTAGAGTAGTAAATAGCACTACAGCTGAAGGGAAAAGTATGTATTTTCGATTTGGGGTGAACTGTCCCTTTGAGGCTTTTTTCTGCAGGTTTGTTCGCACATTATCACCTTCTTACTTGTGAAATTACAGAAAAGTTTGACGAGTCATCTAGTAGTTAATGTTACCATTAAAAGCGTGTGGCACCACCAGCCGCTGTGGCATGTATGTTAAAAGGCAAGTAATCGGGGAATAGGTCTCACCCCCACTGAGAACTCTGGATTAGTTGCAAAGAGAGGCCAGGTCTGGCCCCGGAGAGCTGTGAATATTTTAAGAGACTGGAAATATGTCTGCTGATTAATGAAGGTTAGGACAGAGGCAAGTTAACGAGCATAACTGAATCAACATTTTCAGAAGCTGAATATGTCTACACTTCAGCAGTTTCTCTCCTTAGCTCTGATTCAACAGCTTTTCCCAAGAATTATCTGACAATTAAAAAATAGGTGGCTATCTGAGGCCCCAGAAGGTAAAGGCAGGAGGAGAACCGCATCTGAATTACAAAGCTCTTCCCGGGAGGCTTGTCATTAAGCAGACAGTAGGTGATTGTACCTATGGAGGGCTTTACGTTGCTGCTGCTAATTAACAAATGTGAATGTATAGTTTGCAAGCGCAGTGGCTCTCAGGTAGAAAGTAAGAAGCAGAGCTGCTACTGCAAACGGTTAGCACAAACTCTCCTGAAGCTCCCTGCTCAGTGACAGTGATACAAGGCTGAGACAGAAAGCTGTAACGGATTGATGGACTCGAGCAGGCGATCAATTTCACTATTAATGAAACATATTAACTTTGTCATTTGATCAATAGAAGGAAGGCGACGAATAGGCCTTAACTAAATGAACGCATTCCCGGAAGACAAATGGATGCCTGCGCTGATCTGCTGGAGTCTTTCAAGCTGAAATTTATTCCGCTATGTTCAGGAAGAGAGGCCGCTTAGACTGCCAAGTGCACCAAGATGATCCGAGCACAATTTTCCACAAGCTCTACTACTAATGGGAGTGTTACGTCAGTGCTTACCTTTCAGACGTGTGTCACCTCCAAAAACCCCACAGCCCCAGTTCCCTGTAGCCACTGCTGCAAGGTTTTGGCTTTGTTCTTCAGGGCGAGCAAAGCCACAGTAGGCCTAAATAAAAACAGAGCAAAGGGAAGATCAACGGCAATATGTTAGAAGGGAAATATAAAAGGAAAGCAAAACACAATTCGATATGATCGGACAAGTGTTCTGTAGCAGACACAAGGAGATTAAACACTGTAAAATATTTGCTGTATCTGAAATCATTCACTATTCTCTACATTCTGAACACTTAATAGTTAAGTTGACACTCTAGAAAAGGTTTTTTATTTATTTATTAATTTATAAAGCTTCCACCTGGAATCCTATCATATCCCTTTTCTACCGGATAAGCTCTGATTCTTGAACCAGCTTCAATCAGGTGTCTTGGAACCTTGGTGCTACCTTGCAAACCAGCCCGCGTTTCTGAGTGTTTGAGCATAATCATTGTAATCGAGGATGTGGTACCAAAATTCTGTTGTTATATACAGTGTATGTTTGTTTTTATCAGAAAAACTAGCACGGACCAACTAATAATGAGACGTGGAAGGCTATCACACGCTATGACATGCTCACTGATGTTGTCATGGTTCGCACTTCAGGTCATGGAAAACCTGCTATTTTTGGTTCCAGCTGGGAGCCAACTATTCAGGTTTAAACCAATTTATTTTTGGTTGAAATCCTCTGAATGGCGCAAAATTAGGTGCAGGAACTGGAATGGAACCTGTCCCATGTTGGTGGGAAAAGGGTATCAGGTACCTTGAACCATTTATTAAAGTTTCCACCCAAAACACTCTCTGGTGATTCTGTCCAGAGCCTTTCCACCTTCTACGGGCCAATTTATAAATTCCGAGTCTGCGGGGGTCAGCATAACATGTCTGTTAGGGTCCGCACAAACCCCTTTACAGACATCCATGTGCAGTCCATTTTTTGTAAGCACAGAAAGTACACAGACACCAAACTTTTGTTCCAAATCCACAGTTACTGCAGTCCAGCCAGCTGCAGCTGCCTCACCACTGTGAAATTACTTTCAAGTTGGATATTCGAGGGACATTCACTCCAGACCCAGCTGCTTCTTCTTCGTTTCACTTTCATCCGATGCTGGCAGTAGCAGGACAGTAAGCTCAGCATCCAGCCCTCACGCTTTCTGCTGGGGGCTGACGTGGACCCTAAGTTGTAAATTAGGAGCTGCATGTGTGTCCATGTGACCACAGCTGTCCAAGGACATGTAATACAGAAAGTATGTCCGAGCCTTAAGGGGGCTAATGAGTAGTCACCCGTGGGGGATCAAAAAACAGTTACTGACTACATCACCCATAGATCTCTCTCCCACTAATCATGGTTTTAGTAGTAGTAGTCGCCCAGGAGGGGCCCTAAAACTAGTAACTGACTACATCCCCTACAGATCTCTCTCCATCTAATCATTGTTTTTGGTTAAGAGGTTAGCCTGGGGGCCAAGGGAACCATGTCAAGCAGCCTTGGGCTTCATGAGGCTCCTAAAGAGCCGGGGTTGATGTAGTCCAGGGTAACCTACAACACTCATAGTCCACATTCATGTCTTTGAGGGTGGAGATTTTGTGAAATCACTAACACTACTACAGACTTCACTATTTTAACAGTGCAGTAGGGTTGGGAACCGAAACTAGAACCAAATACAAAATGCCAAGTACCGGGTACCCATAAATAAAAAAGAAGAATTTCAGTAGACATTGTGGTGTTGTATAGCATGACATGATGGTAAAGATATCAACTATGGCAGAACACAAGTAAAATGAATTGATGAAGGGGATTCCACATACATATAAAAGGTCCACTTGAAACATGGGTGAACATTTGAATATTTGAGGGTGAGGATATTTTAATACCCATGCTTTCAACAACAATTGAAGAACTCGTTTTTCTAAAAAAGGTTCTTTGGACGAAAAAGGTTCATAATGGAACCCTTGAATCACAAAGAACCCTTGAAAAACCCTTTCGTCTTCTTCTTCTTCAAAACAAGCAAATAATCTTGGGTAGAACCTCAGCTCTTTGGGAAGAACCCTCTATTCTCTATTGAGATTTTGGACACCTCCGAATCACCATCATTATGCATTATGCAAAAAGTCACACGCATGCTGTGAACACTGCATATTTCTTTCATTGTGGGAATTTCTGAGGGCTTGAATCTTAAAATTTGTACATCCAGAAAGGCAAAATCCCCCTGCCAAGTTTTTGTCAACTTCTAGAGGAGAGCAATAGAAAGCATCCTGACAGAAAACGCCACAAAGTGGGCTCTGTAGCAGGTGATTAAAACCGCCCAGAGCATCATTGGCACTCATCTACCGAACATCAGTGATATCGGTGAGACGAGGTGCCTTCACAGAGCCTTAAGGGAGAAAAAAAAACACCCCAGTGACAGCCTGTTCACCCTGCTGCTGTCTGGCAAGCAATGCAGAAGTATCTGCCGCCATACCACCAGACTACAGAGCAGCTTCTTTCGTCAACTCAACCTCATCCTCCACACTTTTTTGTATAGCATGAAGGGACTACAACTGCATCTCATTGAGCAACCCTGTCTTGCACAATGACAATAAATTAACCGCAAACCTTTCAAATAAAGTGGCTGAAAATGGAGAGTAATTTCAGATACCTCCATTACCCTTCCGTCATCAAAACTGTGAATGAATCAGGTTTTCTTGGGATGACATTACATCAAGTTGTCAGCTACATGAGGTTGGGTTGCTGGAGTAAGTTGGGAATGATGTGTCATTTGGTACATAAAATCAGAATCAGCTCTGAGGAGCCTCAGGTCTTGGGATCACCTTATTGTTCCAGATCACTGGCATGTTTTATAAGAACCAAGCCTACAGAACGTCTCCATGCTATCAAACATAAATGGAAAGCAGCAAAGTAATTCCATTTGCCTGCAGGCCTGCGCTTGACACACCACTCAGTGCATGAGCACATAAAGGTTGGTTGGCCTGGCTGAACATACTTTTTTTAATATTGTGTCATTTGTCAACACTGTGTCATTTCACACCTATTTCCTAAATTTAACTGCAATTGGTGTGAAATAGCGTGGGCTTTATATGTTAATAATGGAACATTACAGAATAAACCAATATGCATGAACAAGAGCATTTGACATGACATCCAAGGAGGGGCTATGGACATTAATTTTCACATTAGAAATAAAGTGAATGGTGAAAATTAATTGTAAGCGCCCAGCCTCCCCCTGACCAGTCATAAATTCTTCCCGTGAAAGGGCAGACGTGACAGTTAGCTGAACAATATTCGAAACAGGATTGATCTATATGTTGGCGCATTCTTCACACCCTTGTCAGAGCTGTCAAACTCCTCCATGCTTTCTGACTTGACAACATCAACGTCTTGATTTTTTATTACAAATGGACATCTCTGACTGGGAAGATTGCACACATGGAGAGATTCCCATTTTAAAAAATCTGTGATGTAAATGTTATTGATTTGATTAATCGCCCCGAGGTCAATTATGTTCATTAAAATTCATTCTGGGCCTAATGGACAGTGTAATGAATACGATAAAGCTTGTTCTCTATAAATATGACAATCCATCAGTCTGGATTATATCCATAAAGCACTTATCTACAATTCAAATATTTACCTAGAGAAAAGTAAACATGAGTCAATGTCGTCTCGGCTTACATTTGTTATTCTGTTATGAAACGGTTTCATGATTATCACGCAAATGGATTGACACTGAAGTCATAAAATCTGATGATGTGAAATGGCAGATAAAGTTAAAACATAACATTACTGCAGCCTGTTAAAAAGCCATGACTATGGAAGATCAAAGTGTAACATCAAAGAGCAGTGGTAGATTGCCCCTACACTTCCACTGCCATAAATTATACAAACTTTGTCTACAAAACAAACAAAAAAAAGCACTTACGGCAGCACTCACCATAAAGTTACAAATACCCGTTTTCCAATGAGCTGACATAATGTTTTGTTTTTGTCTCAAGTGTTTTTCTTTACACAACCCAGTACTCATGTTTAGCGACATGGAGAGTGGAGATTAACGTTATCACGACACTGGAGTTTCTAACTTTGATACAATACCTTAAAGGATATCAATATTCAATAAGAAATAAACATGTTTACAGCCTGGTACAAAAAACAGTTTTGGTCTCTTTAGCTAATTTCAACAGTAATGACAACTGTACAAGTGGAGACTTTTTTGAATTTCTCACCCATTTACATTTTATCACGGCCCAAAGTTACACATTTTTAAAGGTGGGGCCACTTGAGTGACTGATTGAGTCAGATCGACCCCTCCAAAAACACCAAGATGCCGATGGCTGAAATGCCAAACATGTCGGACAGCTAACAAAGCGTGAGGAGATATTCACTGAATTTGACAAAAAGTGTATTGGATTAGAATCACTGACTGCACCTTTACCATTTAGGACACCTTTAAGACAAGAAAAAGAAACACAAACACTCAAAGAAAGCAAGCGGGAAATATAACCTTGTTGAGTTCTCGGTTGAGTCTCACTGGGTGAAACTGTTCAAGAAAGGTCTTGAAATGCAGTGCATCGATCGCCACAATTTCTGTGCATCTTCTCTGCCAGCCATCTCTGAAACAAATCAAATAAATGGTTTAGTACCGCTTCACATACAACAAAACAACTGGGCTTTAGTCAAATTGGGGAATTCTTTCATGTAGCTTCATCCACAACAGGAAGTTCCACAAAATAAAGTCAATAAAACCTGACAGAACACATGCTTTATGACTGTGACTGACTGTCCCCTGACTGTGACGAAAGGTCAGGGGGTCACCAAATTTAATACAACTCATCCCAAGGGAGACATGAATGTGTGTACCACATTTTAGGTCAACCTCAATTCTGGCATTAAGGGATCCAAAAGTCAGTAGGATCCATCTTCTGGGGACCATGAATGTCTGTAGAAAATGTGATAGCAGTCCATCCAAGAGTTGGACCAGCTGAAATTGGGCTACCATGAGCGAGCATGGCTAAACATGATTGTAATGAAGGGGTTAAACTTGGTGGTGGTGGTATCAAGGTAAAACGTTATTCCGAGGTATTTAGAAATCTTGAAGGTTTGATTTTCTATACCATCAATCATACAGATGCTCCTCTTTCTACAAAACTGAAACCGATATGCTGTATTGTGGTGATGTACTGTAGTGCACAGCACGTGCCACCAGAGGTCAGTCTCTACTTGTTGAACTGGCGGCTGCACTGAAAAAATAGTGACTCTGTTGGCTGGAATAACGTTACAGGACTAGCAAAATAGAAAAATGCCTCTGCTCTTGTTTCGGAGCATTGCCTCATACAACTTTATTTTAAGATTACTTCTTTCGACTACAACAGCAGGTTGTTAGCCCCATTGCCGACACGTTGCCAATGTCAACAAGTGTGATCGGGATGCTTATTTCCTATGTATTTATTATTCTGTGTGCCCTAAGGATTTAACCCCAGCAAGACTTGTCTAATATGCTCAGTGTTAGATATGGAGATGGATGGCGCCCTCTGTCTGTGCTCTGCATTCATTTTGTTCGTATTTGTGCATGTTTTCTGAAATCTTACATATATGGATGAAACGGAGCAGTACCACCTCCTTCACCAACTCACAAGGTTCACGGACTAAACAACTATCTTATACTAAACAGGTTTTCCAAACAAATATAACATGCTAATGTTATTAGCACAAGCCTATGGCATTTCACATTGTATAAATAAGCCTAGCGACGAGCGGAGATTTCCTCTGCTCATATGAAGCCAGGATGATTTCAGAAGTATAAATCCCCGAAGGATAAATCACACACAAGATTTAAAATGCTGTTTTTGTGGAGGCTTTATTGTCTTGTTACATTTCTGGGGAGGTGCACGTTAGGCTACGGCGTAGGGTAGCTACGGCATCGATACAAAGCAGAAGTATAAATTCCGCCTTAAGCAGACTAATTGCATAGTAGACACAAAACACTGTAGGCTAGAGAATGACATACATGCTACAATGACTTCTATTACCAGTTGCTCAGCTTCATTTTATTTATTTATTTTAACACAAATACCACTACACACCACAGTAAAATATCAGAAAGGTATGAAAAAACAGATACCGCCCAAGCGTAGGTTAGACATAGCATCCTGTTATTATTTAAGCATTTCTAATCATAAATCATAGAGGTAAAATAAATACCTTAGAGTTGTGTCCTGGTGGCTGCCGCCCCACTGGTAGGTATGAGCATATCCTGTGTATTTGCTGTACTGCTGCGTACCTGGAAGAAACACACAGAGACATTAGTCACACACAACTGCAAAGCAATACCACATTAGTTTTGATTTTTAAACATGGTTAGAATAAACAAATACTTTTAGTCTTCTACTGGTGGCTGGAAGGCAGTAAGATAACACTATGTTAACATGCACAGAAATCCATTTTAGTTTACCAATGATGCTAAAATAAAAAATGATTTAAGGTGCATGATGTAATAATCCTCATGTAGATAATCAATGTGTTTTTGATTCAACAGAGACTTACAAACTCTATCATGATTGCCATTTATATACTCAAAATGGTAGATAAATTATGCTAACAAGAACATGTGGTGTATAACACCCTGTAGACAGCCATCTAAATATATTTAAATATCCATTCATATTAACAATCAAAAGAAAATGAATTACATACAACTGGTTATTCTTTGAAATGGTTGCACAGGCAATCAACAGAAGAAATCGCCACAAAGATTCATTGTAATAACAAAAGGTTTTAAGGGGGCGTGTCCCTAGTGATTCTGCCTGATGTGATCGGATGAAACAGGAGCAGCTGTCTCCTGACAAGAGGAAGGTCAAGTTATTACCCCCCCTTGAAACGACATGAGAAGCAGCGACTGACCGCCAGCCCACAGGGGACCACTCAACACCAGCGAAAGGGGGGAGCGGAGGGTGGGGAGGCAACAGCACAGTCAAACAAATGAGGCCACAAATTAACTTCCCATTCATTAGCGCTCATTAGTACCTGGCTGTCGAGAGCACTCGCTGAGATGCTTCACGCTGCAAAGTGAATAAACCAAGTGATTAGTAGCGGGGCTTTGGTCAGCAGGTATTAGGAGCTGCAGAGGGGGGAGGGAATCTCTAGAGTGCACTCCACTTGACAGACATTTCACTAATAATCAGCCTGCCTCTCGCTTTTTTTAAAGTAATAAGCACAATTACTGCTGGAATAAGACGCTTAAGTATCTAATCTAGTTCACCAGTGTGCCAATATAACACACAGAAGGAAAAAAGCAGAATGGGCAATACATTCATTAGGTTTAGATTTATTCTGTGCTCAGCCAATCCATACAACCACTGCAACAGCTTTTCACAATCCAGCCACTGGCCACAAACAGATACTTCAACTTGCTCCAACCTCGGAGCTAAATGAACATTTGTATCTACACTAGACTGACAGCTCTTATGCTACCAGCACCGGAACGACTGAAGGCTGTAGAACCCATGGAAGTCAAATGATGTGAGTTGGATTGCAACTGACGATCTGGGCGTGTAGATATGAAGGAGTTCGGTACGAAGGGGCTTGATTATGAAGGGCCTTAAAGGTGAGAAGCAGAATCTTGAAATGGATGTGATATTTAACAGGAAGCCAGTGAAGCTGCTGGAGAACAGGAGTGATATGATCTATGGAGGGGGCTCTGGTAATGATACGAGCGGCTGAATGCTGGACCATCTGAATTTATTACATTAGTTATCAATTCTTGTCACTCAAAGTGCAGCCCGTGAACATGACATGAAATGCCTGCATTATATTTTTAATAATTTGCAGACCATTTCTATATTTTACTTTCAATAGCTTACATTTATTACACTATTATGCGATTGAATCAAACTGTGCCCTCCTATCAAGTGTCTGTGAGGTTAGAACAGGGCTCCAGACTTACTTTCCCGCTGGTAGCACTGGTGCGAGCAACCTTCTGAGTTGGTCGCACCTGCGTGTAATTAATTTTTTAAGATTTTTTTTCCTCGCCTTTTTTTGATAGGACAGTATTTAAGCGTTAAGGGGAGAGAGAGGGGGATGACATGCAGTGGAGAACAGCAGGCTGGAATCGAACACTGGGCCGCTGCAGCAAGGACCAAGCCTTTGTACATGGGACACCCGCTCTAACCACAGAGCTACTGGGCACCCCCTCACCCTTTTTTTTTTGTTGTCATTACTATTATTTAAGTCCTTTTTTTGTATCCAATGGCTGAAAAAAATGTGAAAATGATAAATATGCTACTTTGGTTTCTGACGCTGCCGCCTCTCTCTATCTGCAGTCACCTTTCTGAAGCCTTGCTCAAAAGCTGCCGTGTCACAGACGCCAAATACAACACAAACCGAAGCTGCTATGGGGAGGTTGCATTGCTTCGTGTCAAACGTAAGGCTGCAGATATAACTGAAGTTGTAATAAACATCACAATCCTCGGACCCGGAGAGAGATGTGACCGGAATATAATAGTTTGTAAAAATGTCGCACAGTAACAATACAGACATTTCATACACCAGATGTAACATGGACCTGCTGATGCCCATTTAACACTCGTTAGACATGTTTATGAGTCAACTGTCATCTTATCATTGTTAGTAGAGACTTCAGTCCGCATCGTGCACTTGTATAACTGTGACCACATGAATTTTTAACTCCCACACTCTAAAAAATGGTCACACATGCAACCATTTTGGTCGCAGTCTAGAGTCCGAAGTTAGAAATGAAACTTGTAAAAAGCTACTGGAAACTGGTGGCACCTCACGGGTGTTGTAGGCATTATGTTTTGGCATCGATGCTAACGCTTTTTAGCTTAAGTAAGTGATTACGATGGACAACTTGTAACTTAACATTTCCTGTGCGACCCTCAGTCATATACTGGCTCCCTAAATTTGCACTGAGTCATCAAAATTTTGAGCACCCCTGTTAAAAATATTCTGACAGCTTTACAGTATGACTAATGCATTACAACAGCCAAGTGGCAAATAAATCTTATGCTTTTTATTTGGAGAAACTCTAATGAGATGCAGAAACTGAGCTAACAGCATTACCAATAAATGAAACAGTTCTACTTTATACTTATAAATCCACTGTCTTGTTAAAAAAAAAATACAAATGTGGATTAAAAATGAGTTTCAAAACATTATTATTTCAGTTATATTAGTTATGTTAGAAATGACATACAGAAAGGCAAATTATGTTAAGTTCACTACAAGATACCAAAAACAGACGTCGGCATAGCTAATACTTTTAAACACTCCTGCCGTAAACCTAGAAAGCTTTGTGTGCACTATGCATACACCTGACCTTTACTGGTCCTCCAAGAATATCATCCTCTATGATAAACTATATTTGCGTTTGAAAGAAACAACCTTCAGGAACAATATCAATTCTCATATTTTATTTTTTATGTAAGTCATTTGTAGTGAGAAGCAGATCAATCTCGGTCGGAGAAAGACGCGTCTGGTTATTGGAAATGATTTCTAAACAACGAATAGGTTGCATAAGAATCAGCAGGTATGATTCACAATGTTCCTGAAGGTTGTTCCTTTCATGTGTAAATACATGGAAACAAAGTGTCTCATATTTGTGGTGGACCAGAGACTGTAAAAGGTCAGAGGCGCATCTCATTGCTACGTCAAGGCAAAAGGGGGCAACTAAACACTGTTTCACAACTGTTGAAAAATTAGCAAGATTTTGTGCAGAGTCAAGAGAGATGTCTTTATATCTCCTGCTTGCGTCAAGCTTGCATCACAATTTCTGGTCACTACTACCATCAATGAATCATGTGACTTCTCCTTGGTACTGTTTATACTTTTGACCGCCCTGATGGCAGCCACATATCCAGCAATCAAGGAGAATTCAATTAGGCCTGGGCACTTCTGCAAATTTCAGTGCAGAGCTAAGATCCATTAGCTTCCCTACTGTATGCCAGAATGTATCACAGGGGGATATGATTTACCACATGGCCACAATGCAGCTAAGGCTTGGACTTGGCTTTTACAACGAGGGACAAGAGATACGGGCAGGGTTTAATAAAGATGATGGAATGGAAGAGTCCATTAGCGGAGCAGGTCTTGGGCAGGTCTTCCAGCTATAATTAATTCTGGGCCCCACTAATAAAGTTAAGTGGCGTAAGTGGAGGCGAGGGAGAGATGGCCAGCAAGAAGTCTGAAGGTGACTCTGCCAAAGCGAGAAGACCTGATGCAGCGGTATGATTGCTGATCAGGAGGGCGGAGGCTCCGTTGCCTCACTTCCTGTTCTTATCCAACCCACTTGTTAATGCAATGTTGAGGCAGTAAATCTATATATGGGTGGTGGGTGTTTGTGTTGTAACAGTGATTCATGTAATGAACTTGCATTTATTAAAATTCAATTTTAAAGCTGAGGTAGGCAGTTTTATTTTGGCATCAATGGGCAAAAATCCCACAATAAACAATGAGTGTATTGTAATTCAAGCAGAGAGAAAACTAGACTTCTGCACCTCCTCACAGTAAAGGAAATATAACACGTGTCAATATCAGCAAACATTTCGGAGATGGAGAGAAAATGTTGCTAAGAGTTTAGCCTTCTGCTAACTATAGCCAAAGGCTCATGGCTGCATGTTTACGTTTATCTAGCTATTGTTAGATGAGCCTTGAATCACTTCCTGCCACTACAGAGCAGCTTGCAGGGAGGAGAGTAGGCAGCAACTTTGGAGACTGACCCCCAGTCAGTGGCTGCAGCAACCCAATCTCAATGAGCAAAAACCCCAGCTCCAGGGGACCGCAGCCCAAACCCCTCACTGGATCGGCAAACTTTCTGTTGCTGCCTTTACACAGTTTAGACCCGGTGCTGCCGCTATGACACCCTGCACTGGGGTATTTGCACTGGCTGAATTTAAGCTCCTAAAGCCGCAGACCAAAGCTTCATCTCCCAAGCTGCCTTCCGTTAAATCAGTCCACAGCAGCGGGAAGTGAAGCAGAGAGCTAGCTGGCTAATTCTTGTCTCATTTGTGGTCTCATAAACAGAGACTGAGAGCGGGGTAAGGAAGGGCTGAACGTGCAGAGCTCTACAATGAAATAAGATTAAATGAATCGATGTATAGGAAACACTGGGTTACTGTATGAAGTGCATGCATATGCCTGTGGTCATCTGGTGGAAGGGGCTTAGGACAGGAGAGGGAAGAGCTGGAGAAGAAGGTGTTTTTTCGAATTCAGCCTTTCCCATATTTTTGCATACTTTCCTTTTATAGACCATTTTCTCTAATATAATGATAAAACTGAAAACTGGAACTTGTACAGTATTAATACACCATTTTTTTTGATAATGTTAATTGTAATTGTTTTTACCTCACTGTGCCAGGCACTTGGGCTAAAATACATTGTTACAGTTACAGCTATTTATGCCAGCTATAACATGTATGTACTTCCGTAGGCTTCCGTCACTTTTGAAAAGCTATTGCTATGTTACGTAACATGGTTTTCTAACCTCTTCATCAAATGCAATCAAGCAGCTCCAACAGTCTAGACAAACAGGGTTAGACAGATAAAAGAAGACGGAAAAACAGACAGGAGCCATCAGCCTCCTGCTGGGCCTCCTTAAGTCTAGCTCTTGTTACCGGGTCTACTGGCCTGTCCCAACCTTGTTTGTTGCAACCGCTCGATACTAAAGTACAGTCAGTGGGAATTACTCAACAGAAAGACACCAACAGAGCAATCAGGACAGCCCAATCTACAACTCCCGACTGATGCAACTCTCACCTTTTGCAGCCAATCAAAAAGAAAACATGTGACAAGGACAGATACAGAAAACAGGGCGATTGCCACAAACATCCCTCTGCCTCTTGCTGAGCCAGAACGTGGTAAATTGAAAGTGTGTACTTCAAGCTGTGTGTGACGACAAACGCCTTCTATGCTTCTTCTGTCAAATCATAGGTCAAGCATGAGGCAAGCGAACCCAGGGGCATTATTGATTTGCTCTGGATCAACAGACTAAATCATGAATAATTGAACAGTTGGATTTGTTCGGTGGAAATAGTTTTTACACAAGATGCGGGAGAATGTTTAATAACAGACCTGTGATGATCAGACACTCATAATCATCCAGGGCTTCGGTGAAGAGGCGAGAAACGATAAGCTCGGGGTTGATCAGGAAACGGATTTCCTCTTGGACGAGCCCAGAACTGGTGACTCCTCCTCCCACAAACTGATTAGCAAAATCCACCTGCAAATCAAGACAGATTAGTAACGATGATGAAGATGGAGCATCCACGCCCTTGTAGCATCGACTGATTTTTTTTTGTCACATAACTAAACGCTTTCTTTGATTGTGAAATTTTTAGTTTTCCAAACTTGGCCAACAGGAGGAAAACACCTCATGAAAGGGTCTCAGCCCTTCTTTTATTTGTGACAGAATCCCTGACAAGCTCATTGGGAAGGTGGCCCGAGGTGCTCGCATTACTCAGACGTCTGTCCCCCATGCCGAAATACGCTCTCCCCAGGAGCAGCACTTAGGTGTGCTGCTGCCAGTAGCAAATATCAAAACATGAGAGCAGCCCTATAGTCCAAAGCAAACATCTCCCTCCAGTCACAACATGCTGCTAAATTGACTGCTGACTGATGCCTTGCTGCTTGTGTTTTCTCAGGTTTGTGTGCAGATCTACGGGTGACACTGATTTATTTGTTTATTTTTGGTCTGTTTATGAAAAAAAAAAAGGCATATCATCATTTTAGCTCAGACACAGATGTGACAACTCATTTTTTTAAGTCAGAAAGCAGCCATGTGGAACATATTGTCCATTTTCTGGACTGACAGTTGTTGCTCATTGGCCTGTAGCCAGCGCAGACTAACCCTGTCACAACCCCCAGGAAGAAGCTGCAAAGGAGCAAGCAGCATTCTGAGAGCAGATCTCCCCAAACTGGTCACTCAACTCTGGGACAGCGAGCCAGCCTCCAAAGTCGGCTTTGACAGGCTGTCAGCAACCCCCTCCCCCCCCCAACACCCCAACAGAGCATCCATCAATCGGGGCTGCAGTGTGCCCCCGGAGCTGGTCATGTGTGCACATCAACTGTCAGCCGGTGGCAACTGGAGGCAAACAAAAGGTGAAAGGCAGAGCGGGCCGTCCTGACAGTGTACAGGAAGCGCAGTCAACACAGAGAGCAGAGGAGGCTCAGAGGCCTCGACCCCAGTCCCAGCACACACTCCTTCCGACGTGTCACAGCCTCCCTCAAAGGCCTTTTCAGCAGTAGTAAGCATTCTGGGTGAAAGACAATGTGTTGGCTCAGTGACTGACTACAACAGAGGGAAAAGCGGATGGGGAACCAAACACAAGGTGGAGCATCCCTCAAACTAAAAGCTCCTTTAAACAAAAGAATTGACATCCCTCTAAATCACACCATCATGCCCGCTAGAGAACACTTCTGCAAACCATTTGGGTGCCCTAAGCGTAACTGCTTTGTGGTGCCCCCCCACCTTTTTGACTTCATGACCCTGACACATAATTAATTTTTATCATTTTCATCAATTATGTAGATCACATTGCCCATAATGGTCTAAAGCCCCGATCAGACAAAGCATGTTGGCTTCTTGCAATGGTTTTAATGAGAGTGAAGTGTTTCGCTTGCTGCTTTTGCGTTGTTCAGAGCCTTGCGTTTTTCTTCTCTTTGCACCTCATGTTTTTGCAGGAGTGCCCTTAACACCTGGGGTTGAAAATAATTCAACTCAGGGCACAAAAGTTCCCGTCGTCATTGGTGTTTTTTTCCCATTGTCCAATTGGATGAATTGAGAGGTGGGCCTTCAGTGGACCACCCTACATGGTTTGTCTTAACTCTTAACGTCACCCTAGGAAAGCTGCAAGACATATCTAAACAAATTGTAGTCCTAATTCCTTTCTTACGTTTAACCAACCATAATTAGGCCTGAGGTTTGACAGCAGATTGTCAAACTGTCCCAAACTCATCCTAAATAAGCCTTAAACCAACCATCATCCAGCTGAAGCTCCTGGATCAGCAGGTGGTACGATACTCTCCGTGATTTCTCCTCTTTCTGAGCATCTTGTGTACCGACACGGATCTCCGTTTCCCTGTGTCCTGTACCTAAGTGCCCTCTGCTAGACTTTAATCTGCAGATCTGTAAGTATACTTGACAGCAAAATTGTGGTTAAGCTAAGGACAGGTGATTCGTTGGTTGCCAAGCAATAATGAAAATATCAAAAAAGACGCAGCAAGCTACAAAAAGCGCTGTCTGATCGAGGCCTAATGGTGCCTATTGTAGTGGTGCCTCATCTTAAATTGATATAGTTCACTTTATGATTAAGATGGATAATTATTGGGTGTTTTGATGCCCTTTCTAACACTTAATGCCCTATGCAGTGTGCATGTACCTGAAGCTCTGTGTCTTACCTGAAGCATTCCATAACCATCATCCTCAATGGTGCCTTTACACGTAATGTGGAGCTTTGTGAGCTGAGTCTTTGAGCTGAAACACAAAGAATGAATCATTTTCGAGTTTTTGACTACCGCTGAGACAACGGATCCTTGTAGAGATTTTACAATTCACATCATACTGCTACTGGTGATAATATTTTTCTTTGTACACAGAGTCAATACACTGCACCTTTTCCAATTCAGAGGATCTTCCAAGATTCTTCGTGTGAATGTTACAAGTCCAGTTGGCTCTGAAAAGCAAAACAAGGGGTACAGTAACACATTTTAATATTGTATCTTACTTGACATGAGTAACGATGTATTGCAATGTATTAAAAAATGAAATGTGAACACCTACTTTTTTCAGTGAAAGTTTGGAAATAGCACATCAGGGTTTTCAGCTTCTCAATCTTCCTTGAAGACGAGCTCTCAAACAGCCTGAGGGCAAGAACAGATTATACATTTAATTCAGTTCTTGGTATTAGACTACATAATATGTTCCTCTTCTAGTACTCTTTAAACATGAAGGTTAAACATGGCATCCCAGCCAACCACCAACTCTTTTAGTTCATTGTAGTTTAAACAAATGCAGCATATGGGAGAAGTTCTCGTTGCAGGCCATTTCCCTGCGAAAATCTGTTTATTTTAACCCAAACCACGACTTTTTCTTTATCTTAACCAAGAAATCCCTTTTCGGTAAAAAAGCCCTCTAAGAAAACTTCTCCCAACTGCCAGCCAAGACCAGGAGAAATAACTCCCCAGTGCCGTCGAGACACAAGACCTCCACTTAAGCCATGTGAGTGCAGTCATGCTTTAACTTTTGATATGAATTAGTTCATCTCTCACTCAGCTTCCCTTTCAGTCACTAGCCGATTATGTAGGAGTTCCTTCGCTGTTACGACAATGGAGTCGCCCCAGGCTTGCCATCACAGAGTCACACTCATGTGCCATTTTACAGCACTCACACACACACAAAAAAAAGGAACAGGGAGGGAAACAGGGCTCCCTCCTTGGGGGTACATTAAGAAGCCCTGTGTCCCTTTTAAGCAACAGAGTCCTCAGGAGGCAAAAGGTCAATCCCCCTGAAAAATAACACACAAATACACACACACACACACACACACACACACACAAAGCTGCTGCTGGTGGTGAGGTGTAGTGGGCGGGTTTGAATGCACTTTCAGCATAAAACCCACCGTCTCGAGCACGGCCCGCCTCACATGCCACAATAAAGAGACAAGAAATTCCATGTGAGTGAAATGAAATTACGACAAAAGCTTGATGCACTGAGAGCCCTTCAAGGGCTGAGAAACTCATTCATCCAAGTCAGCTCCTGCATTCATTTTATTTTTTGTCAGCATGGCCCCTAGAAACAATCGTGCGTCTTGCAGTCCTCGGGGCAAACGTCTTTGACATAAGTCAGCCACTGGTGAGAGCAGGCTTTTAGTAACATATCGCAGTATGGTCTTTGAGGAACAGAGAATTAATACACAATTATATAACATCAATATACCCCCCACAGATGTGAAAAAAGCTATGATGTAACTCAGGAAAACAGTTTAAGTGACTACAGTATGTATAACAGCTGGGTTTCTGCATCATCAGCACAAGAAAACCAGTCTCGAAAAACACAGAGCTAAATAATAGTTTGCTATTGAAGAATACTTGAATGAGTGACAGATCCAACATTAAATACGCAAAAACACCCAAACAAACAGTCATAATAGTCAGCATTATCTCGATGCAAATAAGAGGTTTGCATCAAGATAAAAGAACTTCCGAGGATAAACAGCTTTGTTTTTATTTCCTCTACCTATTCCTGTGGGAAAAAAAGCAGGAAAATAACTTTGGAACCGACAGATCTTTATCAAAAAAATAAAAATCAGAATAAATGAATGACTTCAAAAAGAAACTCAAAGCTGGCTCAAACCAAATTGGCGATTCAGGACCATTTTTTTGCGGCAGGCTAAAAAGACAACGCTGGCTTTCCTTTTCAAATCACAGCAGAGACCTTTATGTGAATGAAATACTGATGCAATTGAACTCTGTTACAGCCTTCTGCAAAACAGCCAATGGCCTTCTCCATTGTCAAAAGCAGCCATCTGAGTCAATGTTAATCTAATTCCCTCCTCCATTTAGGTAATTACACTGTGATGCCAACAGAGATGGGGGACATGACTGAGCAGGGATCTGCAGACTGTTTCTGCATTACTCCACCCAGACGATCTCCACAGTGAAAGCTTGCAGGGATTAAAAAAATACCTTCATGCCCTTGTCTTTGTCATATTTGATGCTTTGGAAGGAAAAGGTTTGGCTCTGAACTACACGTAAAGAAAGGGTCTTAATGTTCTGCTAAAACTGACCAACAAATAGTATTGCAGTGTATAGTTGTGCCAAGTATTGCTGGCTAAAGGTGTAAATACCTCAGAGTGATCACTGTGTCTGATCAATAAGAC
Organism: Epinephelus moara; assembly: GCF_006386435.1. Classification (NCBI taxonomy): domain Eukaryota; kingdom Metazoa; phylum Chordata; class Actinopteri; order Perciformes; family Serranidae; genus Epinephelus; species Epinephelus moara. Next base: position 13,706,571 of record NC_065518.1, on the reverse strand, counting down.
AATATTTGCTCATGTGTAATTAAATCTACGTACAATGCAAACATTTGGTTTGACACCAAGCCAGATGATAAAATGATTAATGAAGAAAACATATACAGTAGTGCCCCCTCATGGAAATGAAACTAGTTGTCACGGCAGCATCATTTCCAAACTGATCATGCAGGGTTCCTACTAAGGGTGGGTGATATGGCCCTAAAATGATATCACGATATTTCAGGGTATTTTTGCAATAACAATATTCTTGACAATATAACAAATTAGTAAAATATATGTATATACATAGAATTGTAACAAAATAATTGACATAGTATAACATGTTAACAGTTTGCCTTCAAATATTCAGTAAAAACTAAACTAAAATAATCTCTCATTTCTTTAGTTTGTGAACAACAGCAGTAACTCAGAGTGAGATTCAGATTCTGTTACAATATTATAAGTTCAACAAAATAAAATCTAACACAAATTACACATTTAAACAGCTCCCAAATACAAAAAAACATCCCCTGGGATCTATATATATAAATCAACAGGTGATTTCCTTCTTTGAGCAAAATCCTAAATGGTTAGTTATTTCCAGCTGGACCTTTATGCTCTGCCATCTCTCCTCTAACCATCACGCTGTAACCTGTGACAGGCTGTTATGATACCACAACTATCGCAGTTTCACATATATGGAGTTTTTGGTCATGCCACGAGCGTCACGTAGGTTTACATTACCAAAGGTTTATGACAAAATCACTTGACGACACCGACTCCTGTGTGCGCACGGTGAGAGAGGAGAGGGAGAGACGCCGTGCTGCTGCCAGAGGAGCCGCTGAATGAGTTCCCTCTGCAGGGAGGGTAACACACCGTATCTTGCCAAAAGAGTCTAAAAAGTCCGAGGCTGTTCATAGAACATTCAGGACGCCCGGGCCTAACGATGTGACACTTTATTCCACACCTCTGAAGCTGCTCTTCTTTTTGGAAACACCGCAGGGGCCGGGATAATTTTGCTTTCAGCCGTATTACAATATGAATCTTTCATATCATATTAAAAATTGTACCAGTATTATCGTGAACGAGATGATATGCCACACACAAGTGAGATTAAGGACTTTTTGAGAGAGACTTTTTTTTAATGCCACTCGGAATTAAGTTTTAAAACCAATTCTACAATAACCAAAACTGACGAGAAAAAAAAAATTAACTAACACCAACTACTTAGGGTTTGTCCAAATGTTTATCGAAACACAAAACGTGACTTTTTTTGTCACGTGGCAGGATGAGGGTAGATCCGAACTGGAACCCTAACTGCACAGTGACAGCTAGCTAGCAGACAATAATCCTCTGCTGTGAGCATCCTGGCCAGAAACAAATTATCATAGTTGCTGGTTTCATTATCCTGATCTGCGTGACGTTGGTAGAAGCAATCAGTAAATTATTTAAGAAAAACTGATGTTACCAATTATTCTGAGATTTTACAATGCAACGTCCGAAAAAAAAAATCTTGCTTCCCATTGCTGAGCATTTTTAAGACTTTTAAAAGACTGATTTAAGACATTTAATACCAGTTAAGGCCCTATTTTAAGATCAATGAATTAAATGCCTTTTAAGACTTTTTAAGGATCTGCAGGAACCACGTTTGTGTAACTCTACGCATCATGTATAAAACTTCCATGTCCCCACATTACCTGAAGAAGTTGATGTCTGGGTAGTTGCGGTACTCAGTCTTTCTGGAGTTGCGTCGGGGGAAGGTGCAGAAGAAGGCGTTGGCGAGCAGACATGCCACCTGCTCCTGAGACATGGTGATGGAGTGGTTCGTTCCTTGCTTGAGGAGGGGTATCGGCTAAAGGAGGAACAGAGGTACAGCTGAGGAAGGTCAAAATAATTTGTTTTGTCAATTTGCCAAACGAGGCATAGAAGTTGAATTAATGCCACTAATTTGGCACCACTCTGTGCTTCTTGAATCAGCCATCATAATTACAATCAACGTTCATCTTTGCTCACAAGAGACCCAGACTCCTAATAAAGGCTGTGGGTTTATAAATAAACAGCACATCTGTGTAAGCAATTCTGTAATGACAGTGGGGAGACCTTGTTGCATCAAAGACCAACAGGAAAAATGACTTTGTTTGGCTACAAGTAGCACTGGCAAAATGAAGGAACACACAGCAATATTGACAGACATGATGGATTTAATTCAATTTGCTCGCTTTTCAACAGGCTTGTAGTACAGAGGGCTTCAACTTTTTTTAGTCCAAGGACCCCTTAGCTCCAAGAGAGACGGAGCAGAATGAAATGAGAAATAATTTTTGTTTCTTTTTTATAATATTTGAAGGCAAACTGTAAAACTATATCACAGATTTTGTTGCAATTCTATTTTCCTAAATTAATAATACATATATTTTTTTTTTTACTAATTTATCATATCGTCAAGAATACTGAAATATCGTGGTCTTATTTTGGGGCCATATCGCCCACTCCTAATGTCCGTACACTTGAAATAATAATAAAGGTCATTGGCCAACATGTTTTAATAGAACGCAAATGTTAGCTTGGTTCACCTCATGGATAAGTGCCGCAAATTTAGCTTTAGCTAGCTAACATGACTGCACAAAGATTCATGGATAACAGTTAGTAGTAGTATTAATGTCTTCATCTCTCCGCCTTATACATAGACCGGTTTTCTGGTCAGAATCAATTGAATTTTAGGTCGATTTTAGACTAGCTACTCAATTTTTAAATGTTTATCGTACCGTGAAAATCGTATATATTCTATTTGACTCTATCAAAAAAATAACTGATCGCAAAAATTATTATGGGAATAGAAATCAACTCGTCACTTCAAAAGAACTTTCTGTGCTACTCATCATGTAGACTGATGTTTAATTTTGATGGCCTACAACACTGAGTTTACTACACTTGTCACTAAATGCATTGCATTACCACAATGCTGTTTGCTTGGGTAATGGTTTTATTGGTGCGGACCATTTTGAGTGTTAAATATACCAAACTACAAATAAATTTCTTGGCCAAATGAATACACAAAAAAACCTTTTGATGGGACTTTTTTGGCTGCAAACACACACTGCTCTTCATCATCCACACACCAAAGAACGAGATGACCAAGACGACTATAAAACATTGGACAAATGACCGTCAATAGCTACGTGCCTTGACCTCACAATTTTTTACTACCATCTCACAAGATTATTTGTCATGTCGTGACCTTTGGGATCAACCTGCTGCGGTGATCTACTGTGTCGCAGACCAGTGAGCTGGTGTCTGTTGGTTAGTGATGGCTGTTACCTTGGTACAGAGCTCAGATGCTCTCAGTGCTAATTGCACCATGTCTGGCAGCAGGGAGTCAAACAGATGTTCAGCGGCATCAGGCTCCAGGACCTTGGAGAGAGCGAGAGATCTGTTTATGTTTGTTGTTTTGCCACAAAACTCAGCTGTGACATTATTAGCTGTTTGGGTTGATTAGGGCAGACAGAGGACGGATCAAATTAACAGCTCGGATTCATATCAAAATGTTGAGGCTTTATGTACAATTTTACTGGTAAACAAATATTAATGAAATATAAGAAATGCAGAACATTAAATGGCAAAACCCTCTTAAAAAAAATTGTAAAATTCCGCTATTCAATCTACTGTGCGTGTAGGAGTAAAACAGCTAGTGGAAAATAAAAAAAACTGAATATTCTTATTTATTCATTTATTTGGATCCCCATTAATCACTACAAAGGTAGCAACTACTCTCCCTGGGGTCCACACAAGCAGACATTACTTCATAGAGTAAAACAAATATATGACTAAAAATCCAGGGCAAAAATAAACAAAATACAACCAAAAAACAGGAAAACTACAAAATAAAAATTTAGAAAACAAACAAATAAACTAACAAAACGAAAACAAACAAACAAAACTGAAAGATTAACCACAAAATAGTCAGAAATTATCAGGAAAAAAAAGAAAAAGAAATAATTGACTATTACCTCACACTGCACATTTAAAGGAACAGTGTGTAAGATTTAGGGGGATTTAGTGACATCTAGTGGTGAGGACTGCAGATTGCAACCAGCTGAAACTTCTCCCGGTGAAAATTCCCTTAGTATTCACTGTGTAGGAGGTTTTAACCGAGAGTTGAATTATCACAGAGGTCTCTCCAAAACAAACGGAACGGGTAATTTAAAAACACTGAAAAAAGCAGTTTCACATTAACAAAAATCAGTGTTTCTCCAACACAAACCGTCGTAGACGTGAAAAAGCAAAAACACGAATGGCCCTATCTAGAGCCACTGTTTGGTTTGTCCATTGCCGGCTACTGTAGAAACATGGCATTGCAACATGGTGATCTCCGTGGAGGAGGACTGTGGAGGATAAATGTAAAAAGGTAATAAAAACACAATTTGTCTTATTTTCAAGTGATTATACACAAAAGAAAACATACTTATCATATCCCAAATCGGCCAGCATTTCCCCCTCAATCCTACACAATGGACCCTTAGAATTGGCTTTTGAAAGACATGGCTTCATATCATTAAAAACATCTGGCTTAAGCTGGACAGTTTGTCTACAATAATACCCTCAGAAACAAATACTACAGTAACAATACTGCATTAGTGCACTAATGTGTCTTAGACAATATATACTACCCGTATTTACGCCCGTATTGCTTCAAAATGTCAGAATGATCAATCACAAAGCAATTTCATCAAGGTTGCACGGCCATGCCAGCTGATTAAACAGTCTTCCTGGAAGAGATGCAAATGACCGAGCGTTTGAAACAGAAAGGACAGTGTGTTCCCAGGACAAGGAGCCTTGACTGGTGATTTAGCAAAGGACATTTATATTATGGCAAAGGAAGCCTGACTAAACACTGTCATAAGTAATGACCTGGTTGACATCATAAACTGCTCCTATGGGCGTAATAAATGACGCCAGCTGACAGGGCGAGACGGTGGATATAGCTGAGGTAGTATAAGCCAAGCTCTTTAAATCAGCACAAGATAGTGCATCAAATCAACTGAACTAACACTCGGTATGACTTGATACAGGTCTGTACATCACGCCAAACTGACAAAGTAATCAAGCAAGATGCGGGGGTGTGGGCAGCGCGAAACCAGAGCTCCCATACAGATTTAACACAACCCACTGACACTCTTGTTCCTATTCCCAACAGGTCTGAGCAATAAAGCAATCTGCTTGACTGCGTCTGTGGACATGTTACCGTGTTAAAATAAAACACTTGCGCGCTCATAACCGTAAATACAACACAGGTTGGGCTAGACAGAGGGAAATGGACCAAACCAACCCTGTCCGTCAACTGCTTCTCAGTTATTCATAAGTTGTGCATGCCGAGATGAATATTCAATGAGGGTGCCTGGCCCGTCACTCTATGCCATTCATGTCTACGTTTCTCTGACACTCAAAATAAGTCTGCTCCTGTGTCTCAAATCTGGCTCCTCCAGAGGAGAAGTAGCAAACTAAAAAATGTGATCCATCCATTACATTGCATTGTTTGCTTGTGTGTTGCACTGGAAATAACTAAAATATATAGGATCCTCTGTGATTGGTTTTTAAAATTAAATATGTTCAGCACCACCACTATATTTAATGGCCTATATGAGCTGCTTCCTATCAATACCTTACAAATACTGCACATGTAGCCTAATAGCTACCGCCTCTGTTGCATATTTGACTATTAAAAAATAGATTTATTAATCAGTCGAGCTGCGAGTAAATTCTGTAAGGGACAGAGGCAATAAACAGTCTTTGTTAAGAGGTACTGTGTGTCAACTTTGCAATAATATAGAACATAAATAAAGCAAACGTATTTTATGTGAGCTACAATGTCTTATAGTAGGTGACTCTACAAAGTTACATTAAAGTTTCTAACATGAAAAACAATTGTGCCACTTCTCATTTTCACAATTTTAGGGTCAAATATGCAAGTTTTACAGTGTTTACTAAAATACCAATGAGGTTACAGGGATAAAACATTTTGGTTTTTCCCCTTATTCTGAAATAAGACAATATTCCTACTAAACTGTTTACATAGATAATTAAGAAAATTAATATTCCACAAATATCCCTGTTTACATGCAGTCATGCGTACTCAGAAATTATGGGTGAAAAAAAAAAAAAAAAAAAAATCGATACAGCAAAGTATCGCGATATTTCTGCAATATCGTATCATCACACCGTGCCAAGTATCGATTTTTTTTTTAATTATATAAATTATTAATATCACAAATATTAATTAAACTTTAGGTAGCCTACTACAATAATATAATCAATTCCTTTTTCAGTCAACTACATAAATTTTGCTGCAAATAAAATGGCTGAAGTAAGACGAACAGACGGAAAACTTTATCTTAGATAATACAAATGTCGACAAAGTTTTCCTTCTGGGACAAAATTTACAGTTGGGAAAAAAAGGCAATATATCACAATATATTTTATCGCAATACTCAGCACATTGCAACATGTTTAAAATTAATATTGTATTGTGACCTAAGTTTCATGATAATATCGTACCGCGGAGCCTCTGATACTTCCAACCCCTACCTAACATGTCATTTATCACATTAAAATATGGAAACGTAGAACGTCTGTTGCTGGTGCCAGGATTTTTTTCAGACTTATTCGACTGCACAAACACAACCTCCCTGTTTCATTCCTTCCACCACCGTCTTGAAAAATTTGGCAGTGTGATATTTAAACATATCATATATATAGCCTATTGATATCCAAGTCTTTCATAATGTTTAAAAGTAGGTGTGTTTCTCCTTTAGATCAGAAATGTGGGCATTTGTTTTGTGCATGCATCTCTACCTCTGCCTTGAAAACTGTTGGCGAGTTGTTCCATGACATCACACAGAGCTTAGGGTTAACAGGCAACAAGCTGTGTGTTGCAAACTTCGGTAAAATCTCAAGTAGAGACGCATATTCCGAATGCGTTGTATACATGTCCAAAGAAAGCTCCAAAAACCTGAATAACAGCTCCACGTCTTATTTGGAAAATCCTTCATTTGGAAAGAGGCCTAATTCGGAATATCCATACAGAATATGCTGTTTACAAATTCAGAATATTGTCATTTTCAGACTCCTACAGGAATATCAGCATGCATGTAAAAGTACCTACTGATTTCGACATACCATCTTCACTTCAATCATCAAACCAGTTAGTGGCCAAATTATGTGGCACCTCACTTTAAAGCCACCTCTGTTTTCATTTATATGATGGTGCTGGACATTCTGCAGTCTGACAAAATCAAACGTTGCCATCACAGCAGACTTGACACAATTCAAATCCAACCTCAACAACTACAACAACTTGGCCCACAGCTAAAGCCTCTCAACATGTTCCGATTTTATCTATAAAATTCCCATTGGGACATGATTTATGACATACATACAGCACACAATTGATTCAACAGTACATGGCCGGAGTAAAGTATTCCCTGGGATGTAATGTCAGCCATTTTCATTTCTGACAAGCTACTAAACATGACCTTTTGGCAAAAGATTAAATTATTTCTCTAGTCACACTTTGCCTCTGAAGGGCTGCAACATTCTTTCGTGAGAAATCCATTACTGTTCTGTTCAAAATGACAGAAACACATTTGACATGCTGGCATTCACCAAAACATGTTACATGTACTTTATTCCTGAAAACATGTAACTGATGTATTCTATGATGCAATGCAGCACAGAGTGGATGAGCGCTCCCTTACTATATGGAAAATAAAGCCTATTATTTGTCCTGTCTCACAGGCTCGGGATTTATATCAGCACTCATGTCACAACACGGCCCATCTCTCCAAATGGAAGATTCCCATCCCCTTCATGAGCCAGACAGTAGTACAGCCCTCCCTGATTCTCTACACAGGATGACGCAGAGCGCATCAAAACACAAAAGATGATGGATGGCCTCAAAACAAGGCTGGAGAAGACACTGACAACTCTGAGCAACAACCAATGAACCAATGGCGCTCTGGCCATCATGATGCAACTCAGGCCTATTTCATCCTTGGCCTGTGAAGAAAATGAGTTAGCCAGGGACCGTATAAAGAATAAATAAATAAAAATCACATAAGCACCTTTAAAATACAGACAGATAATCTGAGCCTCAGAACTCCAAACAGCTTGTGAGTTTATTTGTTTAAAGCCTCAGAAAGAAACTTCTCACAAATCCTTAAAACTTTATTCCAACACTTTTCTTCAAAAAATAAGTACCTTCGACTCTCAATCACTCTGCATGATATGCTCATTATTGTGAGTGTACTGTATGAACTCATGACTGGGTTTTCAAGGAGTAGAGACACAAACACAAGAAAAATGTCTACATAGTAGGCCTACAGTATCTATCGATATTGATTCACAATGCCACTTAAATACTGTTTATACCGAGCTAAATCTAATCTGGTGTCGAATGAGACATCCGCATCACTGCGTCTTCCACAAACTGAAGATAATATCCTCACTAACTAACGAGACATCTGTACTTTCTTTGACCCTGAGCTCCATGAGAGGAACCAACGCTGGTTTACGAGGCCTTCTGTCGGGCAATTATTTGTCATGATTGGACAGTTGATGTTTCATTAGTCGGCAGCATCGTCAACATGTGTTTCCATCTGTGTCTACATGTCTGCATGCCAGTATTAATTCAATCAAATCACAAAGAAAATAATTTTTGAGAACAAAGAAACTTCATTCACTACTTCTTCTGGGTTCAGTGATATTCATACAAATATCAGTAAATATAACATATATATTTATTGTTTACCTTAGTGCAGTACAAACGTAATGCAGTGAAGTCCCATTTCTTGGCCTGTGAGGAGTTGTACTTCAGTATTGCATTCTGTAACACAAAAATATCAATAATTATATTAAATTGAGATGAAAATCTACAAATTTAAATTGTCATTTTAAGTCAGAATTACGATATACATGTATTAACTCAACAAACAAGCTGTCAAAATATCAAAATTCGGAGGGACTGTGTGCCACTTTGTTTCTTGGCTTATGGCGCCATCTTATGGCAAAATCTAGTAACAGCAACTACAGTGCGCTTGTGAAGTTTCATGAAGAGAAATACATTATGTCTTGTCAGTAAAAGGACAGAGTTGAAACTTACCCTCAGCTCAAATGGACTCGTAAATTCCTTGTTTAAAGCTTCCTTGATCAGCTCCCACCGACTCTTATTCTGTAGTTCCAGTGTTTCCTGTGGAAGGACACGTTTTGTTAGGTCTCTGCAGGATGAACTCAGTTCAGCTTTTCATATGCAAAGAATAACAACGCTGTGTCATAATTTGCATTCAATATTTTGGCCCTCAATGTGTTTCACTTATGCACACAGAGATTTGAGACAAGAAAAATAGATGTAAATATCTGCTCTGAAACATTACAGTTCCATGTATATGCAGCATTGCTTGTAGAAACTCAGCAGTCTTACGTGAAGGTATATATGTCAACATCTTCAAACAAAATAAATATCACAGTGCTCATCCTGTCACCCTAATTGGTAGCAGTAATACACTTAATATGCCTTCATTCAGGCTTATAATAGCACTCAACTCAACTAAGATTAATTTATAAAGCACATTTAAAAACAACTCATGTCGGCCAAAGTCAGGTACACAGCTCGAACATTTAGAGACACAACACACAGGCACGCATCAGGGAAAACCACATCAGGGGGACTGAAACGCTAATGAATAAAAGTAGGTTTTGAGCCTGGACTTAAACGAGTTATGCTATTCCACAGTTTGAGGGCAGACACAGCAAAGGCACGATCACCCCTGAGCTTCAGTCTGGAGCGTGGGACAGCCAGGAGCCCCTGGTCCACTGACTTGAGGGACCTGGGCGTTAGAAGGTCTGGGTCTGGGATGTAGGATGGGACCAGATCATTAAGGGTTTTGTACACACACAGGAGAACCTTAAAGTCAATTCTGAACTTCACAGGCAGCCAGTGGAGAGAGGCCAAAACAGGTGTGATGTGGTCTCTGCTCACTGTTTACGTGATCCATATTGAACCACAGGTGTACGGTCTGCGCAATTAAAAGGCTAGTACTATCTTAATGTGACATTTAAACAACACTTTAACATATCCATTACTACAACTGCTTTTTATCCTGACAGATCTATAAACACTTGGATCATTACCTCATCCTGTACAGGAAACAGGTTGCTACTGGAACAGGGCATCTTGACATGGACATCATCCCAGGTATCCCTAAACTTTGTAGGATATGGAACAGGAACTTTACCACTCTGAAGAAGGTCTGTCTGTCAATGGGAGTCAGTGAAACAAATGGCATTATTATAATTTTTCTGAAAGCCATTATAAAAATATTTTCTTGGATTGATCATCTAATTACTGTATGTTTCAATGATGTAGAAAAAACTGCTCAAACCCTTATCATCACAGTGTGCTGGCCAGGAACGTCCTTCAGTGGAGGAAGCGGTCCGCCACATTCTGGCATTCTCTTTAGCTCACTAATTGGCGTCCCCAGCCATTTGACATCAGGCTTGACAACAGCAGATGTGGCTTCCTTGTCTGCATCTGGTTTGTCTGGAGACTTATTCGGCCTGCCCCGTCTCACAGGTACACCTGGTGATGAGGTCCCTGCAAAGAAGTCTGTTATTTTGGCATTGTGCTTGACGGAGCTCTCTGATGAGTCTGTCTCCATTTCTTCTTTCTCTAATCCATCATAATTGTGGGACGGTGGCTGTGTTAGCCCACTCCCTGCAGAGTCCTTGGAAGCTGGTGACACAGGATTGTACTCATCCAGGTCCTGTGGTGTCAAAGGTTGTGTTTCTTCATCCGAGTCAGACACAGCAGGCTTTTCAGCATTTTGCCGCTCCTGAACCTGAGCTGACGTGCTCTGTGAGGCACCGTCATCAGCCATCTCGACATCTTCTTGGGTTTGGCACACTTCAGCTGTACTTTTTTGGGGCTTCACCAACCATCGTTCAAGAGTGCTTCTGAACTTCTGTTGCGGTCTGGGGCCAATTCTTTGATGGCAACCTTTTGTCTTAACACCTCGCAGTCGGTCTGCTCCAGTCTTTGGCTGTATGTCCATCTTTGTGTCTGTGTTGTTTTGCCTCCTTTCTTGATCTACTGCATTATCTCTGCTCTGAATACATAAAGATGAGACTGAAGAAGAAAAACACAATTTAACAAAGAGGCAAATACAAAAATGAAGCCAATAACTTCTGTAAGATAAACTCAGAAGAAAGAAAAATATGATTTCTAACCAAGTTACCTTGGGAAGAAGATGGAGGGGACGTTGGGGCACTTATATCAACCCTAAGTCTCTTTGCTAAAGGTTCAAAGTCTGTCAGCGCAGTCATTCTACAAAAGAAGAAGCAAAACATTAGACATCCACATTATTTAGAGACAGAGTTGCTTCTTGGCAGTTTAAACATGAAAAGACACAAAATGTATACTCACAATACAACCTGAGCTGACACCAAGATTGAGGCGTTATTTGCTCTTGTCCAGACTTGTTTCGTGGGCAGCCCTTTCTTCAGTAGGTGAGCAAGTCTTAAAAAATGGTACGCAGCCATACATGACACTATCTAACAATTCCTAAAAAGCACATGCCGGTGCTTTGACGTTAGTTTGTAGGGGCATAACATCAACTTACTTATCCGTGTTGCTAATTGGCTAACTAATGAGCGTTCGCCTGTACCTGATGCTGAACGAAATGCTGCGTTTATCTTGTAATATAAACCAAGCTTTTACCTTAGGTCGCAGTTTGTTGTTGTCCAACAATAGGGTGACACACTGTCCAGAAACGACTGTCAACAAACCGTTAGCTAGCTTACATGCTAGCTAGCTTTGGAGTTCAACAGCTCCTTAAAACAACCGAGAAATAATTGTGAATAGCGCCAGACACTTGAGCACGCATCTTGTAAACTCACAGCTTCCTATTAAAAATAACCTAAACGTACACTATGACAATATTTGTTGGTTTTTGGTTAGTGTTAAGACGCAGAGTAGCACTTCCGGCTGTCACTGAACCTAGCAACAACAGAGCAGTTCTTCCGCGCGCCAGTGACGTAGCAACTGTTGAAATAACGCGAGATTTCCAACAGCAGTTCTCTACGTTTATAACGGCTATGATGATTTCACTGTAGAAAAGTTAGTTTATAAGAAATTCTGATTCAGACACGGTCTAAAAAAAGTAAGACTTTGTTGTAGATTTACTGTCTTTTTAATATTAACAACAATTAAGTCTGCTATTATGAACAAAAGAATGTCAGAGGACGGAAACACACCCGCTTAAGACAGTTGCTAATGACGCAGGTATAGTTTAACCGTAAGCTAACACTCGCATAACATTAGCATATAGTTACGTGTTACAGAATGGGAAATACTCGGACAAATATTTAGTCTTGTCACTCCACCTTTGCAGTTTGTTTTCACAAGCCACCTGTCGCAAGCCACACCCATCACGACTCACCTGACCAGCAGAAGGAAGCAAAGGCACAAGCCCTGCATTCATTAATAGCAGGCATAACGTAACCGTGAGGGTAATGGGGAAATAACCGTGGTACTTTAACCGGGATCATGGTCAGGAAATACATCTTAGTCGCTGTTTTTTTGCTGTCTTGCGTTTCTGGGATTGACAACAAAGGTGAGGTTGAATAGTCTTTCGATGGAGGTGAAAAGGAGCGTGTTCGTTGTCTGTTTTCTTGTTGTAAAGCGACACAAGGGATCCTAACTCCTCAGGAAGAATCCTTAATATTAAACATTTCATTGCCTTTTTGTATGTGGTTGAATTATTTGTGGGTGCTTTGTGTCGTGAAGGAAATGGCATTAGAAAACTACAGGATACCTTTCTTTATGTTTACAGTTTCTCTATGTATTCACCTTTGTTCCAGACATTTTCAATGGGCTTTCATTAAAACTTTCAAAGTACTCCATTGTAAATCCTCAGCTGATTCGCAGATGGACAAGGAGCATCAACAGCCAACCAAAAGAGGTAGGTAACAACCCTGATTAACTCTTTTTAAATGACATTGTGATATGACATCATCAAGAATGCTTTGGTTTTACCCATTTTAGGAGGATGGAGAAGAGACAGTGTCATATGCTGTCAACATAAACAACAGAAAACACCTGCTTCACCTAAAAAAGAACAGGTATGCACAGAGTTAATTAAGTGTTACTGACATTGCTGTAACTCCTTTAAACATCCTGTCTGTTTTTCTCTTCTTATCAGAGACTTTCTACACCCAAACTTTGTTCAGTATTCACGTGACGCCAACGATAACCACAAGCCATCATATCCAAAACTGCATGTAAGCTGACACTCATTCATTCCGGTTTATTAGCCTGGTTTGAACTTCAACCCACAATCCTGTTTACACCATTTATTTCCCCCTCAGGTGCACTGCTATTACCACGGAGAGGTGGAAGGATATGAGGATTCATTGGTGGCGCTCAGCACATGCTCTGGCCTCAGGTGTGAACATCTCTCTTGCTGTTTCTAGTTCCTCTTTTAGGTGATATATGAGCTAGAGCTGGGCACTGATTCAGTATTTGCATTCCTTGAGTGGAAATGTGTCATGATCATATGATCGGATCATGCTATCATTCCACAGTACTTTGCCATCCAAAATTAATGAACTAGACAATCCAGACAATTTTTTCCCCACTTAAAGGTCCAGTGTATAACATTTAGTGGCATCCACCGATGAGGATTGCAGATTGCAACCAGCTGAAACTTCTCCTGGTTAGATTTGCTTCAGTTTATATTGTTCAGAAGGTTTTTAGTGGCAGCTGAATTTTCAGCAGAGGTCTCTTCTTCTTCAAAACAAACAGACCAGGCGATAAAAACTGCTCAAAACACTGAATAAAGCATTTTCAAGTTGCAAATCAGTGTTTCTTTGATGCTGTTTGGCACACTGCAACGAGCCACTAGCCTAGCACCTGCTTATGTGTGCTCACCTTTTTTCTCTGATAACAGAATCCAGACATTCAGAGGGTTTTTACGGGGAGCTGTATTATTTGCAGAGGTCTCTTCCTCTCCAAAACAAACACGACGGCCTGTTAACTACGGTGGCCGATGTGAAAACGCGAATGGCCCTACCGAGGAGCTAGTGTTTGGTTTGTCCACTCTGAGCTGTAGTTAGATTAGAGGTCAGCGTTTAATTTGCTCTCCGATGAATACGCTGTCCCTAAAACAAAACATTCCTGCAGGTAATTATTAACACAGTTTCATCTCATATCATGTAAAGTAGGCTACTTCATTTACAGTTCTTGTGATGTCCATCATAATCAACCCTGCCATTTTCACATGAATGCACTCTTTGCTGGAGAGGAAAACGTAGAGTTGGCTGAACTAGTTGATAGCCAGCTTCGGACACTGGTTATCCCGACAGCCAACGTTAGGATTAATCAAGCCAGATAACGAAAATATATCCTGGGTAAGTTGAACTGACCTCAGGTGATTTAAACCGGTAAAAACACTGAATAAAGCAGCTTTACGTTTACATGAAGTGTATTTCCGACACTGCTCTTCCTGGCAGAGACTGCTAACTATGGTGGCCAACGCAAAACTGTGAATGTCTCTATGTTGAGTCAGTGTTTGGTTTGTCCGATCTGGGCTACTGTAGAAACACGGCGGTGCAACATGGTGATCTCCGTAGATGAGAACCTGCTCCCTATGTAGATATAAAGGGCTCATTCTAAGGTAATGAAAACACTAAGACTCTTATTTTCAGGGGATTATACACTGAATAAAATGTTCTTATTATATTATTTTCCATTGCTGCCAGTATATTCCCCTAAATCCTTCACACTGGACCTTTAATATGAGGAAGTGTATTGGGTTTATTGGTTATAAAATTGATTATGTAAGGTCATGCCAAGGTGTGGGTTTGCAGTACCACACCCAGGCTTTGGCACAAAAGCATTTATCTAACGGCTTTGCACTGCTTTTCTGTAGGGGTGTGATCGTCCTTGGAAATGAGACATATGGACTTGAGCCTGTGCCACAGTCTGCCACCAACGAGCACCTTCTGTACCTCCTGAAGGACAGTGAGTCAGGGCCCGTCCGTTGCGGGGTCGTCAGTGAGGCTGAGTCAACGCAGAGCCACGAACCCTTTGAGCCTGGGCAATCCCTGACTTCACTGCTGCGGGTTAGGATGCCCCACCACGTTTACCTGAGCGTATATTTATAGTGTGAGCTGGTTTTGAAATGGAAAGTGGCAGAGAATGTCAATGACTGCTTGTCCTTCTTCTCTGTTTGTTGTTTAAACAGAGGAAGCGCAATTTACCTCAAACCAGTTATGTGGAGTTGGCGCTTGTGGTCGATAATCTCAGGGTGAGTGTGTTCGTCTGTTTGTGAATTCAGTGTTGGTGAGTGAGAATGAATTGGCTGCAACAGGTTTGACTAGATCCAGATAAATGAGCACTTATTGTACTTAATGACTCATCAGCCTTGTAACAGTTAATCTTTTTCCTTTAAATGTTGCAGTATGCTGTGGAATATAGTGCCAAAAATAACCAGTCTATCATAACTGCATGATCCTTCATGATATTTTGTTTATACAGTATAATCATAAGGAACAAAATGAGACGGCGGTACGAGAGGAAATGGTGGAACTGGCTAATCTACTGGATGGGGTGAGATTTCAAGTTGTTCTACATAATTCTAATATTGTTTTTGTTCCACTGCCACCCCATGCTTTATAATGATTTATTTTCTGTTGCATTCTAGTATTACAAGAAGCTGAATATCCGTGTGGTGCTGGTGGGCCTGGTTATTTTTAAGGATAGTAATCCCTTCAGTGTGGAAGGCGGTGCAGGAGAGGTGCTGGGAAGGTTTGTCAAGTGGAGGAAGAGTACTCTGTTACCAAAGATCAGGAATGACATCGGTCAACTCATTGTGTAAGTATTGTGTTCTTTGTCTTGTTCTTTGAGTTTTATGATGACACTGAAGTTTGTGACTCGTCCCTTGGTCCTCTTGTTTCTCAGTGGTCGTCCTGGTGTATATGAGGGAGGTATACTGGGTATGGCCTTCGTGGGCACAGTCTGCTCCCCAGCGCACGCCGGAGGAATCAACGTGGTGAGTCCGACACCCTTTTAACTCCTTACACCAGCTGACACCTTGGTGCTTTGGCAGAATGAGCTTTTGCGCAGAAACTGATACTGTCTGCATTATTCATGGCAGGTGCCATAAGTGCAGCTCATTCTCGCATGTTCTAAGTAACACAGGAGTCAAACAGGTTCGACCAGATCTCAGTCTTTGAAGCACCATGACAAGGCATTTTGGTTTGGTCAGTTGAATTCCTAAGATTCTTTTGCACTGTGGTGCTTTACAGTGCTTTGATTTCATTTTCACAACAGGGTTCCCATGGTCATGGAAAACCTATCAAAAAAGTCATTCAATTATTAACACCTTCAAAGTTTTGGAATTTTGTTGTGTGCAGTAAATTAATTACTATAGTGATCTTCAATGGATACCTTGCACACAATGTAACATAACGGCAAATTTATTTTTTGTAGCTTTTGACTCAGTGTACCTCTAAAATGCCGCAATGCGTAAAGTTTTATCTAGCATCACATATATTTCTTTATTTTCTCCCCGTGTTTCGTCTCTTCCTTTATGTACGCTAGCTAGCTGTAATTATGTTTAAATAGAGTTTGAATCTGATATGTTTGAATAACGGCGAGTAAGTGGAGCAAGAAAAATAATGTCATGACGGAGTGGTTGAGCCATACACTGTAAAAATCATTAACGTAGCTACCGTGATGTCACCCATTGGTTTGAAGCCTTAAGGTTTGGCATTTCTGTCGTCACCATCTTGGGTTTTTTTGGAGCCAGAACAAAACCATAATGGGTGAGAAGGTGGAGCTGTGGAGGAGTGACAGGTTGATCTGACTGAGAAGCCAAGGACTGTCTTGGCAGACAGCCGCCCACCTGTAATTATGCGTAACTCTAAGCCTTAATGAAATATAAAAGGGTGTCAGGAAGGGAAAGTAGCTATAGAGACCAAAACTATTTTTGTACCAGGCTGTAAACATGTTTATTTCTGCTGTAAAGTTGGACATTTCAAACATGAGGGTCTATGGGGATTGACTGGCTTCTGGAGCCAGCCTCAAGTGGCCATTAGAGGAACTGCAGTTTTTGGCACTAACGCGTTGGCTTCATTTTTCAGCCCCAGTTGCCATTATCAAATTTGAGACGTTGATATGTTCAGCCCAGGGCGTCCAAGTGTCACTGGAAGCTGCAGTGCACTCTGGGAGTTCTACTGCTCCGTGACTGCATACCACATTCTATAATATAATTAACATTTGGAGTAAAGTGTACAATACAGTTCTTTTTGTGTTATATGTTGTGAATGGCCATGGAAACTTCATTCTGGGTCCTTAAAAAGTCAGGGAGAAATTCTGAAATTTCAATTGTGTAAATGTGTTTTCAGCCTCAGTTTATGCACGAAACAGTATGGCAGCCAATTCCTGTTCACAATCTCTGGTATTACAGCTAAACAGTGTATTAAAATATGTTTCTGAAGACATTTTAGGCTAGAAATAGGCAGAATCTTGGTTTGTATTTGATCAGCACTGCTGATAGAAACACTCTTGAAATTCATGTGTAGCCAAAATTCTTTTTTGTATTTATTTTGATAATACTGATGAATAAGAGTTCAGGATCATATTTAGATATATT
This sequence comes from Epinephelus moara, assembly GCF_006386435.1. Taxonomy (NCBI): domain Eukaryota; kingdom Metazoa; phylum Chordata; class Actinopteri; order Perciformes; family Serranidae; genus Epinephelus; species Epinephelus moara. The sequence goes on along the minus strand of NC_065518.1, from coordinate 13,688,896 downwards.
AACTATCGACAATGTTAACACTGAATGCACTGGGTGTGTTTCCACAGTACGGCAACGACAACCTGGCTATTGCCTCCACTGTGGTGGCTCATGAGATGGGCCATAACCTGGGCATGAATCACGACAACGGGCGCTGCACCTGCGATGGAAAAAGCTGCATCATGGGCGCTGCTGGGTAACACATCTTCTACAAAATATGTCTTAACCTCATGACATGAAGTAATAAAGCAGTAGTTAAATTCCTGCAGTACTTAAATGCAGTGTATAGTACATTCTGTATCTTTTACAGCCATAGTGTCGTACAAAGGCTGTGTCTTTCTACTGAAATTCATTTGACAACAAAAGATTGTCAGAGATTGTTCTGTAGAGTTGAGGCCTATCCAAATAGATGTTTAATTAATGGTTTATCCTGCCACCCTGTAGTGGGTCCCCCACTTTTAGCAGCTGCAGTGAACAAGACTTTGAGAAGCTGGTCATTCGAGGAGGAGGCTTGTGTCTGAAAAACCAGCCATCCCCGTCAGATGTGATTGGAGTCGCTGAATGTGGCAATGGCCGGCTGGACAAAGGAGAGCAGTGTGACTGTGGCAAACCAGAGGTAGAGTACTGCATGCCAGACACACACACACACACACACAAAGTTTGTGATTACATGCAGACCAGTATTTTGAATATGAAAACAGACTCTTTCAGGTTTTCTGTCTTTTGAATGTGGTGGTAAGCATAATGTTTCTCTGTTTCCATTTCATACAGGAATGCAACAATAAATGCTGTAATGCTGCCACCTGCACATTTACATCTGGGTCGGCTTGTGCTCAGGGAGAATGCTGCGACAACTGTCAGGTCAGCATTATGGTGGACCTCAGGTCAGAGTTAGCAGCAGTAAATAACTAATTAAAACCTAACTTATCTAAAGAATGAAACTTGGTGGTTATTTCACATGTACTTTGAGTTTTTAGTTTGGCCCATGTCCCATCCACTAACATGGAGGGGGCAGGGTTTATGACCTACGCTAGAGACAGCCAGGTGTTTTGGCTTTACTTTTGGGGAGCTGTCATATCATCCATCTTTATTATACAATCTATGTTTATGACTGCACTAAGTGAAGGCAATAGATTGTATTTGGGAAAAAATTCTTTGCTCTTGTAAAAGAAACCAGTGGGTCGTCTTTGTTGTTTAAATGTGATGGGTTTGTGTTTTAGATCATGGTTTCCGGAGCACCATGCAGAAAGTCTGTCAACACCTGTGATCTCTCTGAGTACTGTAATGGCAAAAATGCATCCTGTCCCGACGACTTCTATGTCATGGACGGCCTGCCCTGTCAGGACGGTCAAGCTGCTGCGTACTGCTATGAGGGCCGATGCCAGACGTACGATTACCAGTGCAAACATCTCTTTGCACCAGGTACATTCAGTAATGCTTGATACAAATATTCGCAGCTAAATCTGTTTCTGAAAAATGCTAACTAGACACTCCAGTTAAAAATACATCTTTACATTAACATTTTATCTTGGATGTTCTGTCTCTCTTGGGCAGATCCAGCAACCAAGGCAGCAGATATTTGTTTCCAGAATGCAAACACAAGGGGAAACCAATTTGGAAACTGTGGAACCAACGGCAAAACCTTCATCAAATGTGCTGTAGCGTAAGTACCCTAGTTTTTAATTACTGAGGGATGATGTAATGTGTGTAATTCTCGGGAAAACTGCAACACAAACATATTCTACATCTAGATCACAGGATCAGTGGCACCAAAACCAAAAGCTATAACTGAATTTCAGAAATTCAATTATGCTGATGACGTATAGATCCATATAGCACAGTTAGGTGATTCACTGTTCTTCAAATAGGTCTGTTGTCCTTTTTTCTTACAAAGACAAACTTGCAGCTTTATTTTGAAGGAGTGCATTGATTGTGAGGATCAAAGTACTTATGGGAACAAGCCCTCTGAAGTTTAGGGGAGACTCATGGATACCCATAGAAGGCATTTTATTTAGATATCATAAGCTCAAACGACCTTTTGGAAAATGGCCATGCTAATTTTGGAGCATTATTTAGCCTGCTTCCTGACAAGCTATGCCAACATGGTCGATACCTAGCATCAAAATGCGCACCCCACAGCGTCTTAAAGACAGTAATGTCAGCCTTCAATTATTTTTGGCCAGTGGGGGGGGTGCTGCAATTATATCAGGGGGGCCATGGACTCCCCTTGAAGGCGCCACTGCACAGGGTTGAAACTCCTAAATCATGTATTACGAACCACATCCACTCAGGGCCCAGTTATTGAAATCGTTTGGGATCGTTTGAGTTTTTTTCACCCCAACATTTAAGTCATTAACAGCTGTGGGAAGTGACTGTGTTCTCTTAATCCTCCACTGCAGAAACTCCATGTGTGGAAAGTTGCAGTGTGTTAACGTGGACCTTGACACCCCCCCGTCTGGTGCCCAAGTCAGTGTGGAAGAAGTTCAAGGGTCAAGGTGTATTAACGCACACTTCAACCTTGGCACCGACGTGCAGGATCCCGGCTACGTCAACAATGGCAGCCCTTGTGAGAAAGGAAAGGTAAGCAGACAAAGTATTTTAAGGAGTGCACACGCCAAAGAGAAGGAATGTAACCTGTAACTGATGTGATTATACTTGTTCCTGGAAAGTACTGTCATTGTGAAAGTGAAAATAATGATGCCATTATTCTTCTCTGTCAGACCTGCATAGACTTTCAGTGTGTGAACGCCTCCTTTCTGCTGCCCAACTTGGACTGTAGTGCCCAGACCACCTGCAACAGCCGAGGGGTGAGTCTGCATTTTCTTTTCTCTTTGTACTCAGTTACCAGCCAGTGATGACAAGTCTGACTTTGCCCCTATAATGTTCTCTTCAGGAGTGTAATGACCAAGGGCACTGCCACTGTAAGAACGGGTGGGCCCCGCCTAACTGTGACAAGTCAGGGCGAGGTGGCAGCATAGACAGCGGTCCTGCTCAGATAGGTGGGTTTACCTTTACTTTTCAAGACAAAGCACACAGAAAGTCAAAGGCACCATACCTTATACAGTTCACCTAATGTCACACTCTTGAGCTCTGAATGGGGCAACATATGGAAATCAGCCATGATGATCTCTAAATGCATCACTAGGTACAAAGTAATCTAATACAGTGGTCCTTTATTAGGCTTCATATTACTCATGTATTAATCATTTTGTTCTCTGATGGCATGACTTTAGTGCTGGTGGTTCCTTATTACATGTCTTGTTATTGCGCCAAGATGTCAAAGTGTGTTGGTCTTAGATCGTCTAACTAAAATGGGAGGAGCTTGTAAATGTGTGTCCTTTTTTTGTGACAACTGGTTATCCAATCAACTACACACCATAGACTATATAAAATAATAGACGTAGCCACTTTGTTGTCAGCCATCGGTTTGAGTACTCCTGCTTTGAATCCTCAAGTTCAACGTTTTGGTGTCGCCATCTTTGATTTTTTTGGAGTGACCGAGAGAGTGGAGCTAACCCTGTAGCTAGCTGCTAGCTTGGTTAAGACTGTGCATTTACAGCTATAATTAACTGTGAATCAGTTTAATTCAATTCAACAGGACTTTATTTATCTCGAATTAAATTTGTGTGCCAGAGAAGGCTTCAAAATATGGTAAAACTAAGTACAGTAACTAGGGATGCACCGAAATGAAAATTTGTGGCCGAAGCCGAATAATATTAAATGCTTGGCCGAATACCGAGTACCGAATACCGAATGCCGTTTTTTAGTTTTTCATTAGTTTTTGCAGATGAACCCCCTCCAGATTAGTGTTGTCACGGTACCAAAATTGGGATCCACGGTACGATACCAGTGAAAGTATCACGGTTCTGAGTAGTATCAGGATACCACAGCGAAAATGAGGCAGATGTGCCTTTTGTCATTTATAAAAAGATAAATCTCTTTTCTATAATACATCAATGATATTTCAATGACATAAATTACTTATTGACTTATTCATACTTCAAAAACAGCATCAATAAGTGATTAACATAGGGGGGATCAAAATAAAATAATTAAATGAAATAAAAATCAACCAGCCACCCTCCTCCCCTGACAAGTAAAGAACAGTCCCTTCATAAGTAATGAACAGTCCCTAAAGTGTGGTGAGGTTTGTGGGCCGTTACTGACACAAAGAGAGAAATGTAAACGGCTCGTTTCTCCTCTGATACGCCACATACTGTGTGCTGCCACGGCTCGGCTGTTCAGGTACTTTTGGGCAGTCGTGACAACAAGTTATTCACCTGGAGCCGGACTTCTCCGTCGCCGGTAAGCCGTTATCATGCCCCGCCGAATTTGACAGGAATACATTCCTGTCCGTGTCTGTGACCCCCGTTCAACCCACAGCCGGCGGGATTTGCCGTTTCGTTTCTGCTGCTGGTTTTAATCTGTACTCACACAGCATGCTGAATGATTTATTTTGCTCGCACAAAACTATTTTTAGTCGCAAATGCGAGTGCGGTGATGGACGGAGTAAAATATCGCCACACTGCTGACATTTTACTCCATCTGTCACCGCACACTGTTTGATTGCGTTATCAAAACACGCCGCTATTATTCAGCCTTGCTTTTCACTTATTCCACCGAATACCGAATGTGTGTTTTTTTGCAATATTCAGCCGTATATATTCGGTTACCGAATATTCGGTGCATCCCTAACAGTAACCACAGTTTTAATGATTCACAGAATACCAATAGTAATGACCAGTGGTTTCCCCGGGTCAGGTTCACTCACTGGGCCCAGTGTAATAACAATAGATTATTAAATATCTGGCAAAATATGCAAATATACAAGATAGAAGTGTTTTCTAGGAGCAAAGGCAAAAACCACTGCCTAACAGAGTAACAATAGGGGTATGATAAGTACCAGAGTTACTAAAATGAACTAAAATGGTGGAAAAACTGACTGCATCTGCTAATGCTAATGCTAATGCTAATATTCTCTACAGAAAACCGGATTAAAACCATTGAAACAAAATGAACTTTTTAGGAAAACTGAATATCTGAATCCTTAGAAGGTCATTTAGTGCAACCAAATGCTGAACAAGACTTTTTTGGTCCACCAAAACGTTGTAATTAACTTTCATAAACTGAAAGCACAGTGAATTAGCGACAGCTACAGCTACGCCTAAACTCTGTGGGTCTGGGGTTACACCATGGTTACATTAGCCAACCAGTGTTGCGCTGGGGGTAGCAACTTGTCATCACTCAAAGCAACCATACCCTTAATAATCCATAACTTTAAGTCCTAATTATTTTTAAATGGGTGAGTTACATAAAAAAAATCACTCCTCATCCAGTTGTCATGAAAGGAAATTAGCTATAGAGGCCAAAACTGTTTTTGTACCAGCTTTATTTCTGCTGTAAAATCGGGCATTTCCTTAGGGATTGACTTGCTCTTCTCGAGAAAGCTTTAAGCAGCCATATCTGAGGCCAGGCAATCGTTTTGAATGGTCACTGTACTAACTTTAATTATACTGAGGATGTATCATTAAAAAAATTCTGTTGACCATAATCACATCACGTAATATCACAAGACACAGTATTTCATTTAATCTCATTTTGCTTTAGTTATCGCAGTTGTTTGCTTGATAAACCACCATAAAACGCATCTTTGGACTTCAGCATGGATTTTATGTAACGAGTCCCAGTTACGAGCCTACTCAGCCTCTTAGCGGCTTTTTTTATTGATAGTAGTTGCTACAACTGTTAAACATCTTCTCAGGCTGTGATGCCTCACATTGTGAACTAGAACCATGTATTTTAGCTGTTTTATGAGCATTAGTTATACAGTAAATCTAAGTTGTCTTCTCTGCGTCCTGTTTCCACTCCTGATGTATTCATATATGTTAAGTTTGTCATGATGTCTTGTGTTTGAGAAGAAAAACTTCATAACAAAAGGTACTGCAAAAACAGCAAATCACTGTTGTTATTGTAGGTAATCCGCCAGGTACACAAGTTGACTGTTGCAGTTACTGTACCGTAAGTGTTTCTTACTGACACATGACCTTTTTCTACCTCAGATTACTCCCTCAGGAACGGCCTGTTGATCTTCTTCCTGTTGGTGGTTCCTGTTCTGGTCCTTGTCATTCTGGGGCTGCTCTTCGTCTTCAGGAGAGACTCTCTGGACCCGTGCATAAAAGGAGCCAGGCACCTCAAGTAAACATCACCTCACATTAAAAATATACTGATAGATACTTTAAAGGCAATGTTTTTGATGGAAAGATGATTAAAGCTTTCTTTTTTTTAGGTCACGTAATGCTGGAAATGCAAATGGGCAGTCAAACAGCAATGTTCAGACAAGTGTCACCACTCAGCCTCCAGCACAGGCTCCTTCACAGGGGGTAAATTGTTGTTTTTATAATGATCATTGCAGCAGGGGAGGCAGGGCAATGTTGGATTACAGAAGATGTACATGTGTTTTCAGCACGGCAGATTTTAAGTTGTTTTTCTTCTAATTCCAGCCTGGACATCCAGGAGCTACCACAGTCCCGATCTCTGGGTATGAATTTTTATTTTTTATCTACCATATCGTCCTCAAACACACAAGCAAACCTGTATAACCAGTTTAACCGTATTTGGACACCATCTGTCAGTTTCAGGTATGGAGAACTGGATTATTGGAATGCAGATGAAAGCGGTGCTCCTGCAAAACCAGCAGCTCCAATGCAAGGACCCGGAGTACCCAAACCCATCCCGCACAAGGAGCCACCAATCTGATTCTCCTTTTATACAAAGTATCGTCAGTTGTATTGTGAATGTACGGAGTTTACCACAGCTCAACACTGTATGAAGAGACAATCTGAAAACACTGTGATAACAACAGACTCACTTTGATTTGTTGCAAGCACCTTTTTTTTTTTTTTTTTTTTTTTTTAAGGTGGACTGTAATGCTGTGGTGGTGGACGAGGCTGGTGTAAATATTTATTGGAATATGTGTGTTTTATTAGATTCCTGTTTATCACTCATCGACACGTGCACATAAAATATTTTTAAAAAATATCACCAAACTTTTTGTATTTTGTGTTAATATGTAGTAAAATATTTTAAAATGTTTGATTTCATGGATGTTAATTGTAATAAAGAAATGGATCAGGCAATAGGTTTCAAGCTCTTTTTATTTTAAGAGTAAGGGCTCATGGGAACTGTAGTAAAGCTGCTGTTCTATCAGCATAGCCCTTGTTTGTTTCACTCTGACGTAGGTGTCAGAAATTTGCATGAAGCAGTGACTTCGCTTTTTGCTTTTGCACTGAGTTGGTTAAAGAGTTGTGGAAATGGCCCTGACATTAACCTCTCCTTCCCTGCTCCTCCTTCATGTGTGTTTTGGCAGGTTAGACGCTTTAGGTGTGTCAGTGCTTTCCCAAAATAAAGACTGAATGACGTAAACCATAGATCCTCTGTAGCCTGTAGGGCAGGGATAGTCAACTTGCTTTATGCAGGGGCCACTTTTGCAAAATGACAGGAGACCAGGGGCCAGTTTATATACAAACAATAGTATTTATCAGTATATATGATAAATGAATTGCTTGTTTTCAGCCTTTCTACATTTGCTGTCCTCACTCATTTGAATGTTTTTTAAAGGGTGAAAATATAGTGTTTTTAAAAAAATAAAAGCATAAAAGCAACAGAACACACTATATTGTGTAAAAGAAATATCTAGTGACCCCTCAGTTTTTTCCTTGGGTGTCTTAAGGGGTTCCTACACCAAGGTTGGGAACAACTGTCTTCAACAATGCAAATAATTGTAAATAATCTTGATTTTTCCACCTCTTGTCTGCACTTTTGCCTTTTTTAATGGTGATTTTTTTTTTTAAATTGTAAAATAATTCATTTGACCTTTTTATATATCTTTTTTTGTCATTACTCCTTTCTGTATCCTTTATTATCTTTTATATTTTATTGTGTGAATCTTCCTTACTTCACTTTCTGGGGTTTTATTTTGAAAACATCATGACCGGAAGTTACGTGTCCCCTTGTGTTTTGACGCGGCACAATGCGGAAGTCAGCTGTCATGGCTACAACATCATGTAAAGAGCAGAGTTTTAAAGCGGCTCTGTGGTAGCTCATGGCAGCAGAGACAGCCGGAGGTGTCAGCGGGGCTCCGGCCTGTCTGTGTGTCCTCTGCGGGCTGCCTGCTGCCGGGAAGTCCACGCTGGCCCGGAACATCGTGACAGCCGCCGCACAGCGAGGATGGAGAGCCGGGGTGGTGCCGTATGATGATCTGATCCCAGAGCAGGCTTTTCAGACCAGAGTGGAGGAGGACGGTGTCACACTGCAAGAAACTGTAAATACTTTTAAACTAGACTGGTCCTAATCTAGTAGCTACCACAAACTACCAATATCAGTTAGTAACATTAAGAATTAACACATTAAAAGTAACAATAATTGTATTATGGTAATAACACAGGGACGTTGCAGCAAAGTATAATTATTTATTTAAGGGACATTACATGAGGTGATAGAGGAGAGGAGGAGAAAAAGTACTATAATATATATATAATTATTATTATTTAAGGAAAAGGGCCAAAAAAAATAGTGGTTGCAGCATCTTACATGTGACTTTTTTTCTGGTTTTCGTAGCTTTTATAATATTTAACAGAAAGTTTTTGGGTTTGGGTCTGTTGGTCAGACAAAATAAGCAATTTGAATATGACAACTGGATTTATTATTTTATTTATTCTTATTTATTAATTTATTTTTCCATTTTGTTCAAATTTAAATAATTAGTAAAAGTCTAGTTTGCAGGATTTAGGGGAATATATTGGCAGAAATGGTATATAATATTCATAGCTATGTTTTTGTTACCTTAGAATGAGCCACAGAGTGGATCCCACAGAGCCCCTAAAGACCCAAAATGTGATTTTAATTTATTATTTATTGTTTTTGTCTTGTGCACAAAAGACAGTTATTTTACAGGAACAAGTTATTACCTTGAGGAAACAAATTATTATCTTGTATGCAAATTTTATGTTGTGGGGACAAGTTATTATGTAATGAATTTGTTCACATAGATAAACACAGATAAACGGAAGCGCACAAGATTTAAACAAAAAAATTTCACCTTTTGGGACTTTAGGGGCTTCGTAGGGATATAGACAGTTGCACATTCACGCCGGCCTTCTACACGCTTGGTACATGGGAGAAGTTTAAATCTTGCAAACTCACTGCTAGACAGGCCCACCGTCAGGGGGGTCAAAGGGTACAGATGACCCTGGTCCAAGGCCAAGGGGAGACCCATGAAAGGTCTATGGTTGACCCTTAAATGGGACCAAGAACAGCAATTTACTAACAGACTTAAATCACTGACAATACAAGTTATATGTGTTTCAATGATAAATAAATGTAATTTTATAGTTATAACATATTTTGATTTTACTTTTCTCTAATCATTCATTGGAGGATATTTTCTCAGCCCAGGACACACATGTGATTACTGTTTTTCAAAATAAGAAAACAAGGTCTTAACAGTATATACAAGACAAGTAGATAGAAAATACACATGGAGATATGATTAATTGAATTGTATTCGCAGGAAGTATAAAAATGTATAGGGATCCTCCCCATTTCCTAATGGCTGGCCTGCTGCTAGATGCCACTAAATCCTTCATACTGGACCTTTAAGTACACATACACACAGTGATGTGTCCACATCAGTATAGTTTTGTGCCATAACAATGTAAATTCAGTTTCATATCTCCAGCATGCACTAAAAATGTTTATATTGAGCAGATGTCTTTCTTCCTTCTTTTCAGCACACTGAATGGAAGTTACACAGACAGGCAGTTTTGCGCTGCATTGAGCAGTTCTTGGAGAAACCTCAAGTTTTGGCCGAGCTGCCGAGCAGCTGTCAGATCAACAAGGCTGCATGGGAGCGATGCGTTCAAGCTCTACTGTGGCCTGAAGCTTTGGACCGCTCACAGGCTGAGCGGGCACCACTTCTCCTTCTACTGGATGACAACTTCTACTATCCAAGCATGAGATATGAAGTGTACCAACTTGCAAGAAAGTGTAAGCACTCTGCTTTCTTTTCTGTCTATAGCATAGGCCACTAACTTCATAATCTGTTCATAAAGGACCATATGGTCTGACAGACTAATCTGTCTGTTGTGTTTTTAGATTCCTTGGGATTCTGCCAGGTGTATCTGCAGTGTGACTTGGAGTCCTGCATCAGACGAAACCAGAGCAGGTTTGCGCCCATTCCCACTGAGGTGATAGTGGAGATGGTGAAGCGTTTGGAGTCTCCAAATCCACAGAAGAACTCGTGGGAGACTAGCAGCATTTCACTCAACACCACAGACAATTTGTCTGAACGTGATGTGTAAGGCAGCAGAATAAGCAGCTTTAACACTTACAACTGAAGTTTACAAACATAAATCATGTATTAATGAGTTCCCTCCATCTGTTTCTCTTCCTGTCTGGCTTGTCCTCAGCCAGAGGGTGATGGAGTTGATCTCCTCGGCGCTGAGCAACCCGCTGAGTCCAGCTGAGGACAACACAGAGCAAAAGGTGTGTCGACGTAGCTCCCATCAAATCTGTTAATAGTGGACTTTAAAATAGATCTTATATCTTATGTAATATCTCATCTGTGCAGGAGGCGGACCGCCTGAAATGTGCCACCAGTGTTGTTCACCAGACTGACCAGGCCTGTCGACGCCACATATCTGAAGCCATGAAGACTGCCAGAGGTCAGCTGCGAGCTTCATTAAAGGGACAGTTCAGATTTTTTGAAGCGGGGTTGTGTGAGGTACTTATCTAGTCTGTGTATTACCTACAGTAGATGGCGGTCGGCACGCCCCCAGTTTGGAGGAGCAGGCAGGAGTACTGGCACAGAAGCTAAGCAATGTGCTGCTGTGGATGGGGGCCGCAATGAAACGCGTTTTAGCTACCCTAAAAAACTCAAGTGTATGCGATATATAGAATATTTTCACCACTTTACGTCACCAGCAGACAGCCGTTTCCAACAGGGAAGTAAAGCCGTTACCTATGCTCTCTTCAATGCCACCAGACTCCGTTGACAAAAACAGTAATTTTAACTCACAGAACACCGGAGCTGCTGGTCTGCCGCTGCCTCGATTAGTTTGTTGGTGTGACACTGAGTCATTTTTTTTCATCCAACTTTTGTTGCACGTCTAAAAACATGTTTGCAGATAGAAGTTGGATGGGACTGTGTGTACCACTCTTTTAATGAGACACAAACAAGACAGAAGTGCTAATAAACAGTGTTTGGCTACTGTTGATGCACAGAGCAGCCATCTTGGATTTTGAGGTGGGGTGTGGTCAATCGCACAATTCAATTTCAGGTGGGTGTTCCAGTTGAAATGTCCAAACCAGAGACTCAAAAATACCAACTTTACAGTGCAAATTGAACACACCATAAACACATTTTGCTGCTGCCCCCCTTCCACAGCAGTACACTGCTTAGCTTCTGTCTGCTTCTCCAAACCGCCGTCTGCTGTAGGTAATACACTTACTGTGGATAAATCCTCATACAGCCCCACTTGAAAACATCCGTCCCTGTCATACTACACATTTGAAATTTTCTTTGTCATTTGAAGCCCAGTGTGATGCTCATTCTGTCCCTTTAACTTCAGAGAATCAGTTACTTCCTGAGCTCATGAGGTCTTTGGCCGCTCAGCTGAACGAATCCAAAGCAACGTTTCTTCACAACCTGCGGACACAGCTGCTCCAAGAAGCGTCTTTCACCCAAGACGAGGACACTGACGTGGAACGTGTGGTGAAAAGAGCGATGGACGTTTTTGATCGGGACACAAAAGAAATCCTGCTGAGAATCATAAATGAAAATAAATGACTTGAATCGACTCGTGAATTTGCACAAAGGCAGGTTTAATCACATCAAACGTCACAAGAGAATCTGTGACACTGTGTTTAAATGTAAATAAAGTGTGATCTTTGTGGCACTGAGTGAAACAGAGAATGTATGAATAATGTTTTATCTTGTAATAAAAAAAAGAATTTATTTCCTCAAAACTTATTTCAAACTCGAGATACAGGGATACACTCATCATCTACACAGTTTGCAAACATGGTGTCAGCATACAAACAATGTTCTTACAGAGAAATAAGACCCCATTGATCTCAAACTTTCACTTAATGTCCATAATGAGGTAATTACATACACAAGTCTTTACTTTCAAACGCTATTAAATTAAAATTAACATTACTTCACATTACATCTTCAGGATCTTTACAGTGTCTCGACATCAATCAATCAATCAATTTTATTTATAAAGCCCAATATCACAAATCACAATTTGCCTCACAGGGCTTTACAGCATACGACANGACATCTGCTACTCTACACAGAAGAAGTGGCTACGGTGAATTTAGATTTTGTGCTTCAAAACTGGTACCACAAAATGACTCGCGACAACTGATGAATATAAAATTGTTTGGGTATAAATAAGCAACAAAAACACTATCGAAATGTTATCTAAAATAGTGACTGATTTGGCCGACACCTTTTGCAGTCTACGGCGTGAGGTATAAATAAATATCAGAAGAGCAAGCAGAGTTTTAATGAGTCTGGCTGGACACACATTTATGTTCTGAGCAGAAAATTCAGTCTCTTAACACCTCACTTCAGTTTCTCATTGTGAAATATGTCAAACTAATTTATCTGAGATGGAAACTATGATGTATAATTAGACTAACAGGCCATATACAGTACAGATGGTGGACAAAATTATAGTTTAACAGCTAAACTTCAATGTCCAAAGCAGTGTCTGAATGCTCCAAAATGGCCAATAAATTATGAAATAGTAAAATTTAAAAAAATCGATGCAACCTAATATCGCAATATTTTTGTGTCACAGTATTGTATAGTCGTACGGTGCCAAGATTAGATTTTTTTTTACTATATAAATGAATAAAATTACAAATAAGTCAGCTTTTGGTACACGATCATTGCTTTTTCAGTCCACTAGACATTTCTTTGCAATAAAAGTGACTGAAGTGAGATGAACAGTCTGAAAACGTATTAAATAAGACAGATGTTGACAAAGTTTTCCTTTGGGGACATAATTTACAGTTGAAAAAGGTAATAAATGACAATATATTTTATCGCGATACTCAGCATATCGCAACATATTTAAAATCGCAATAATATTGTATCGTGACTCAAGTATCGCGATAATATCGCATATCGTAAATCTTCTGGTGATTCCCACCTATATTCAACATTAATTATTCTTAGACAGTAACATTTAAACTTAGTGAAAGGCCTGGTTTTGTGACTCCAACAGTTTGACTACCTGTAACAGGCTCAAAGATTTCACTAGCAAGATGTCGAAAAAGTCAAGCATGTGGACAAAGTGTGGCAAACACCCAAACTGCAACAGCTTAGCCATGTTGCAAAGAATTCTTTCTTTCTAGCTATTATGGCTCATGTGACTGTGACCTGCATGCTAACAAAGAAGCTAACGGTCACGTAATTTTAGGTGCAACAACTGAAAACTGAAACTGAAAATGCTCCAAAACTAGTATTCGGGACAGCCCTGGTAACAGCTCCATGATGAATACCGAGCTGTGGCTCATAATGTTTGGTGTTCAATACTGTTTATATTTAATTTAAAATGTCTCATATGGAGCTGCCTGTGTAGTTGTGATTCACTACGGGAGCTTAGTGAAATCCTGGCGACTCTGCAGAGTATTGAGACACTAATATATCAAACATAAGCAGCTGCACTGGCGTAGAGAGACAGTGGTCATGATGCCACTTTGCAAAACTAATACTGACTGCAGGACGAGTTGAAATTACATTGAGTGAGCTTAGGGCTGGGTGACATGGAGAAAATCAAATACCCTGATACTGATATTACGACAGTATTGCGGGCTGACTAATTGTGCTTTCACAGAATATTTACACAAGATTTTTTATGTAATGATGAGTAATGTGAATACAATGACTACGTGATTTAAGTCAAATAATAGAACACCTAGAAGAGTTCATAAAATTGCATCACTCTACTGTAATGAAGCCTTTAAAGGAATAATTCACCCATAAAATGACCATTTGTACATCAATTACTCACCATGTATCATGTTGAATTCATGAAGAAAACTTTGTTTTTCTCATATGCCTCCACTGTGAATGGAGAATCCAAAAAAGGCGAATATTCCTCATGGATTGAGGTAAATGGTGACCATGTTTAACATCAGCAACACGATATCAGAACATCCAATTACACATTCGCACACAACTCCTGCAGTGTAAGTCTAAAGCAAAATCTAGTCGTCCATCACAATATCTAAATAATATTGGTATTTTGCCTGGGTCTAAGTGTATCTTGTATTACAAAATGTTTCAGTAGTTTCGTCCAGCCTTTGTTAGTATCACTCTAAAACTAATATGAAAAGCTCAAAGCCATGTAGACACGCAGTGAGGCAACAATATAGTGAGTATAAAATGAAAAGGACTAGTAGTAAACTGTGTCAGATGCTGTATAGAAGTTTAAAAATGCAAGACTCCATACGCGTCCATGTTGCCTGGAATCACTTTTTGTGTTGTCCACGGGCAAAATGACATGAAAAGTCATACTTGTCTATGCACATGTGGCCACAGATGTTGCACTGGAAAGGATGTTCATAGCCATGGCAGCCCATGTGAATCGTGTAGAGGATATTGTCCACAAAATGAATGTCACAGTGCTGGCATTTATGTAACAGCTGTTGGTCCGGTGTGGTCAGCGCAGGGGCGGGTGTGCTCGGCTGGCTGTTGCTAACGCTCGCAGTCAGAGTGTTCACGTTGTTCTCAAAGCCGAGGCCGGGGGCGGGGCTGCAACTCCCGTGGCCTGAGGCGGGAGATTGATTTTTATGAGGTGAAGTTTGAACTCCATTTGAACACATGGCAGCATGTTCGCTAGAGACCTGCTGTATGAGAATGGGCTTCTCGTCTTTTAAGGACTCCCTGTCTGGGGATGCAGGAGTCTGAGACTCAGGGTGAAGGTCGGCTAACTGGCCAGCGAGTGTAGACAGCTGGTCCAGTGGGTTGTTAAAAGTCAAACCATTAGCACCTCTGTCGCGATCATCTACCTTGGGAAGGTTCTTATACTCGCTGCTATTCAGATGGTGGTGGAACTTGTGAGACAAGTCGTTCAGATAATCCGACTTTGGCATCACCATGGAGGGAGGGCTGAAGTTGATAAGGAGCCGTCTGCCGAAGCCCAGCGAGCCCGTCCTCTTCTGCAGGGAGCTCAGCATTCTCTTGTTGGCGAAAGGGGAGCGGGCGACCCTCGTGGGCAGGAGCTTGTGGCGGCGGCGACGGTGGTGCGACAGGTTGCTGCGGTCGCTGCAGCGGAAGGCGCAGAGGTCACACTTGTACGGCTTCTCTCCTGTGTGCGAGCGCATGTGGGCTTCCAGGTGGCGCTCGTACGCTGAGGCAAACGGGCACAGCTGGCAGCGATGAGGCTTTTCTCCTAGGCCACAAACATGACAGAAAATGATAATTGGGGATATTACCAAGTATATTTTACTGTGAAAGAGTAAACAGCTGTGAAGCAGTGAGCAAAATGTATTATGTGTTCCAGACAAGGCATTAAACAAAATGAGGGAAGATGTTGTAGACAAAAAAGATCTTCCAGTCATCAGAGTAAAAAGGTAAGCACAAATTAGCAGGTGCCGGGCAACTGGCCCATCTGCGGTGTGCCAAACAGCATAGAAGAAACACTCATTTGTAACATGAAACTGCTTTATTCAGTGTTTTTGTAGGTTTAAATCACCTGGTCCTTTTGTTTTGGAGCGGAAGAGACCTCTGTGGTTAATTCGGCTCCCGGTAAAAACCTCCTGAACAATGAACACTTAAGGAATTCTAACTGGGAAAAGTTTCAGCTGGTTGCAATTTGCAATCCTCATAGCTAGATGTCACTAAATCCCCCTGAATCTTACACACCGGACCTTTAAAACCACTGACAGGTGAAATGAATAACACTGACCATCTTGTTA
Organism: Epinephelus moara; assembly: GCF_006386435.1. Classification (NCBI taxonomy): domain Eukaryota; kingdom Metazoa; phylum Chordata; class Actinopteri; order Perciformes; family Serranidae; genus Epinephelus; species Epinephelus moara. The sequence continues at coordinate 13,672,921 of NC_065518.1, read as the reverse complement.
CAATACAATGTTCTGCTGGGAAACCTTGGGTCCTGGCATTCATGTAGGTGCCACTTGACACACACCACCCAAACACCGCTGCACACCAAGTTCACCTCCTCATGGCAACAACACTCCCTGATGGCAATGCCCCCTGCAGCAACTCACCCAGATCCCAATCCAATACAGAATTTGCGTGACAGGTTGGTACCCCACTTTGCAACTGAGAGGACTCAAAGGATCTGTTGCCAGACACTACAGCACACGCCCAGAGGTCCTGTGTCAATGTCTGGACAGGTCAGAAGCCCCACCATGGATCAGATTTGGCTCTGACCATACCAGGGATGCTCTATCAGATTGAGATCTGGGAAATTTGGAGGCAAAGTTGACGCCTTGAGCTCTTTGTCACATTCCTCGGGCCACTTCTGAGCAGTTTTTGACTGCAGCATGGCACATTGTTCTGCTAGGGAGACCACTGAAGGGATGTGCTTGGTCTGCAACTGTGTTAGGGTGGTTGGTGCGTGTCAAGTGGATGAAAGGTTTCCCAGCAGAACATTTAAGAGGATGATTAATGTTAATAACTTAATCAGTCAGTGGTTTTAATGGTGTGGCTGACTGGTGTACATCAGCTCCTCAGCACTGTCAGACACATGTTTGGGCATGGTGTTGTCTCAGTGAATGAATGCAGTGTCAACACTGACCTGTGTGGATGCGGATGTGCTCTATTAACCGAGCCATGCCCTTGTTGGCATAGCTGCAGTAGCTGCACTTGTACTTCCCATCGCAGGTCCTCTCCAGGCCGTCCATCTGTACCTCTGACCCGTCCTCCATGGGCAGGCTCACCTCCACAGACGGAGGGTCCAGACCATTCTGCTCACTCCTGGGGGCAACTAAAACCAAAAATGGCTTTTAGGTATGACTCTTAATTTATCAAAGCTGTGCAAGATATTCTACTGCATCCCTACCGGCTTGAAACTGCTCCCCTGCCTCCTTCTCTCCGCAAACAGAGCCTGAGATCATGTTGACATGCTGGGTTTGCTGGGTCAGGTACTCTTGGAATTCCTTCACAAAATCCACAGGCTCGGTCTTTATCTCTTCCATCCTCCTTCTTCAGTGTTTCACCTAAAAACATCCACAGATATCTCAGTAGACGTGTGACAACTCTACTTTCACTTCTGACTGCTGATAACCTACAGAAACGTTAGCTAACGTAGCTGCTAACTATAATATGATGGCTAGCTCAAAGCTACAACAACAATGCTAACGCGCTTAGCTAGCTAGCTCAACCGTTTACGTACAGCAGTTTCCATTAACACCGACTATCTAACAAAACCTCAACGTAATTCATGTCTTACCTCTTAGCGTCTGAGCAACATTATCGCTAAGCAGAGAGAAGTGTGAAATTTAGGCTCATGGGATAAAATATTCGGCTAGAATTGTAACCAAGTGAACGCTTCCGGTTTGGTTTTTACGTATTTGGTAAGAGTCCCAACAAACGCAACTGTTGCCTTCAGGGCTGTGGGGGAGAATGAGTTCATCTTTATGTCACATACAGAGGCTTTGTTTCAACTCATCACCCAGCCCATTCCACAAGTCCACCCCATACACTGAAATACACAGACTCTCCCTAGTTATACGAACACATTGTTTTTATTAAATCAAATTCCTCTTGGATTACAACCCCCCTCCCTGTCACAATACATTAGTGTACGTATAAAATCAAATACAAGTGTAGTTTTTCCGACTGGCACAACGGGCACCTGAAGGCAGCATCATTCCAGTGGTCGTTCTCATACGCGCATGTAAACATTTTGTAACCTGTCATGGCGGCACCGTTGGTCAGGATTTTCTCAAAGGTGAGGCTGAATTTTATTGACATATTATTATTATTTGATGGGATTGGGCACTGGTATAAATATCTTTCCACTGTATCGATCTTTTATCATTGAATTACGTAACTTACGTACCTCGGCTGGCTCTTGTTGACGTAACTAGCTAACACGGCTAACGCTAGCATAAGAGCAATGAAACAAAATGATTTATTTAGTCGTGAATGATGGCCCACATGAGAGTTTAGCACCGTTATTTAAAGTGTGCATTGTCACCAACACGCTGACAGGCATGTCCACTGTTGTCTGTCCTGTTCTCAGTCGTGCAGGCAGCTCTCTCGACCCTGGGGGGGAGCCTGCCAGGCTGGATGGAGGTGCAGGTCAACCAATCCCTCCCCAGATGTGGCCTCAGACAGAGCAGCTGGAGGGGTCGCCTTCCCTCCCCTGCAGACATATTCAGAGGAGGAGAGCATGATGAGGGAAGCAGGTGAGATGCACGTCTTGTAACACACAGACAGGGGAGTAATTAAAGGAAACAACTGAATAAAAGAGTGGAGAAACACTTCAAATACAGATACTTCCGTGCTTTAGGAGTTACTGACTGGTTTGGTGAATATGAAAATGACGTAAATAAAATGCCAAGGACTTTATAGTCACCAGAGGCCTGTGTATTCACAAACATTCTGTGTTCAAACACTCAGGGAGCTCCTAACTTAACATAAAAACGTTTAGTAAGGAGTCTTTGCTTAGGAGTGATTTAGGAAAGTTCTCAGAGCAACACTGAGCAAGGAATGGACAGAAACTTTTACCTTAGTGAGGAGGTGTGGTTGACCCATTTGCTAGGTGCGATGCTTTCTTTTAACAGATGTGATTGGCTGTCACAGACACACCCCTTTGTGAGCCTGCAAGTAGTGGACACCCAGTGGAAATGAAATGGCTCTCCAGCCAATAAGTAATGTCAAATATTTAATTATTAATACGAGGGCAATTTGTGAAGAAGTCCTTTATAAATAAGGGCAATAAAGACAGTGGATGACAGGATGAGGTTCTGTATAAAAAAGCAAGCTTCATTCATAATTTGTTTGTCAGTGCACCAATATGTGGCTTGAAGGTGAATTTGTTATGGGTCCAGATGCCTAAGTATTTATAGTGTGGAGCTTGTGCCATTTAGAGTGCAGATTTGAAGAGTACTGTAGTTAATGTTTTTGGCAGCATATATTTTGTTTTGTCGGCATTTAATACAGGTTTGACATTCATAAGTGCTTTTCGTTTTCAATTGCCGAAGTGACAGAGTCAGCCCAACAATATAAAATAGTGTCATCAGGATAATAGTGGACATTCCAGTTTTGCAAAGACAAAGCTATATCATTTATATATACAGTGAATAGCAGTGGTCCTAAGACTGAACCTTGTGGGAGACCTTTTGTTAGTGGGGTTGTAAGGGTTTTATAAATAAATGAGGGAATATCTTGTGGAGGAGTGGGATTTGTCCCCTTCAATAGAGCTACATAGACTTCTCAAGTAACACTGAAGCTGTTCTGGAGGCTCATGGTAGCCTGACTCCGTACAGAGGCACTTGATGTTGGTTTTTCCTTTAATTTCTCACCCATCTGTGTGTCCTACTGCTGCTGACAGCTGGAGACAGACACTCCTAAAACACTAAGCATATGTCTTCTTCTTCTTTGACAGTTAAAAAATACGCACAAGAGCGCATTGCTCCGTTTGTGTCAAAGATGGATGAGAATTCTGCCATGGATGAGGAAGTGATCAAATCTCTCTTTGAACAGGGCGTATGTAACGCATTTCATTTTGATGTGTCATAACACTTAATTCCGTGTTGGTCTTTTTTTCTATCCAGTGACTCTGATATTACTTTCACAGCTCATGGGCATTGAGATCGACCCAGAGTACAACGGCACTGGCTCCACATTCTTCTCCTCCATACTGGTCATTGAGGAGCTGGCGAAGGTGGACCCCTCTGTGGCTGTGCTCTGTGACATCCAGAACACACTGATCAACACACTGGTTTCCAACCTGGGTACAGCAGCTCAGAAAGAGCAGTACCTCAGCCGACTGTCAACTGACATGGTGAGCAATTTGCTATCGCTCAGTGTATGGCAGCCATGACAGGAAGTTGTTAGATGACCAACTACACAATACTGTGGATCTCTTGCTGTGTCTATTCTGCACTTTACTTCACTTCCTTGTATACCTGTGTCATGACACACAGGTTGGAAGCTTCTGCCTCTCTGAAGCAGAGTCGGGGAGTGATGCCTTCGCTCTGAAGACGCGCGCTGAAAAACATAAGGACTATTACATCATCAACGGATCCAAGATGTGGATCAGCAATGCAGAGCATGCTGGTGTTTTCCTGGTGATGGCCAACGTAGACCCCTCTGCTGTGAGTAAATGCTCCTCTTACTGTTCATGTTGCCTTTTGTCAGACAAGAAAGATCCACAACTTACTCAGTTTTTCATAGTACTAGGAAAATCTTAAAGGGACAGTTCACTCCAAAATAAAATATACATATTTTTCCTCCCACCTGTAGTGCTGTTTACCAGTCTAGATTGTTTTGGTGTGATAGTTGGAGATATTGACTGTAGAGATGTCTGCCTTCTCTCAAATGTAATGGAACTAGATGGCACTTGGCTTATATATTAAATAAAGACCTCTTTAACTCAGTCTCGACAAATGCTTACCCCTGTAATGTACAAAACATAAAGACAAACTCACTTTCGTTTCCCAGGGTTACAGAGGTATCACCTGCTTCATCGTGGACCGGGACTCGCAGGGTCTTGAGATTGGAAAGAAGGAGAACAAGCTCGGCCTGCGTGCGTCATCCACCTGCCCTCTAAACTTTGACAATGTCAAGGTACACTGCCAAGCACCTTGTACTGCACCGAACCGATGTGGAACAAATGCGAGCTGTGACTTTTACTAACTTTTTGCTTTTCCTTGTAGGTACCAGAGAAGAACATTTTGGGGCAGATCGGTCAGGGGTACAAGTATGCTATTGGAATGTTGAATGAGGGCAGGATTGGAATCGCAGCTCAGGTAAAATATTTTCATTCAAATTATATACTTAAAGGATGACTTTGGTGTTTTTCACCTTGGACCCCTTTTCTGCCTGTTTTTGTGTCGAAGTGACAAATGGGAACATTTCAAAGAGGGCTGCAGCTGACAGCAGCAAAACAGGCTGCAATGTAACCACTTGGGGCAGGTGCACACCTTCAATGTACGTCGCTAAAAGTGTTGTTTTTGCCTCTGACAGGTTCAGATTTTTATTCTTATTGTCTGGCAACATATGGAGAGGAGCCCTACAGAGATAGACCTTTTTGTCAAAGAGTACGATCCTTTTTGTTTAACCAGAAACAGCCTCGAAATCTCCATCACCAAACTCACCAGACTTCATTTAAATAATCATTAATTTTAGCATGTATAGAGCCAGCATAGTTGACCTCTAACTGGGTGACTTGAGGGTTTATTTAAATCAAACCAGAACTGGTGATTGTTAAAACGGTTGTAAGAAGAACCAAGGCATTTTTTTTTAGATTTATTTGGTGTCTATCGACTTGGATGAAGAATGTTTTACAATAATAAAATCGCTGCTTATTCAAATGGAGTCTGGTAGGTTTGGCCATAGGGATTCTGGAGGTGTTTCTGGTTAAACAAAAAGGATCTTACTCTTTAACAAAAAGGTCTGTCTCTGTAGGCATCCATTCCATCATGTCATCAGACACTAAAATATTATTATCTGAGCCTGTCGGGTAAAAACAAGCACTTATAGTGGACATCAATCGACGCTGCAGACATGTCCCGAGTGATTACATTGCAGCCTGTTTTGCTGCTGCTAGCTTCAGTGTTCTCTCTTACTTATAGACCAATTTAAAAACATTTGGTTCCCATTAGTCACTTAAAGGGCCAGTGTGTAATATTTGGCATGGTTTATTGTCAATCTGAATCTGAATCTGAATAGTCTACCCATTAATATGTTTATACAAGTGTATAATCGCTATAAAATAAAATTCGTTTGGTTTTCGTAGCCTTATAATTATGCTTTTATATATATATATATATATATATAGATATATATATAGATATAGATATAGATATATATAGCAAGG
>NC_065518.1:13663022-13666494 GCF_006386435.1 Epinephelus moara | reverse complement strand
AATATCGTAACATGGTTTAGATTTCTAAATAAACATTCACCTCCTCGCTAGATAGACCTACTCCTGAAAAACTCGTGCGCAAGGCTTTTTGTCCCTACGAGGCCACCGTCATTTACCCAACGGGAGGGGTGAGCGAGTGAGCCCTGCAATCTAGAATTTGACCACTGATGTCACTGTTTTCAACCCATTTTACACACTGGCCCTTTAAACAAAAAACACCAGTTACCCTTTAAAACAAACTTAATGTGCTTTATTCAAGATAGCAAAATGTAATGCATGTTCCATGTGCTAACTGTGTGTTTCAGATGCTCGGGCTGGCACAGGGTTGCTTCGACCACACTATTCCTTACACCAGACAGAGAGTGCAGTTTGGAAAACGCATATTTGACTTCCAGGTAAAGATCTACAATAGACATTAACTCTTTCACATGACACATTTGCAATTAGTCACGTTACTGTGGTGGTTAGTCATTGTGGTGCTCTTTGTGTTCCAGGGCATGCAGCACCAAATAGCCCACGTAGCAACACAGATCGAAGCAGCTCGGCTGCTGACGTACAACGCTGCTCGTCTGAAAGAAGCTGGGAGACCTTTCATTAAGGAGGCCTGCATGGCTAAATACTTCAGTGCAGAGGTGAGCTACCATTTTTTTCCTTCCTGATACGGGTTCCGATACCTGAACTTGTATAGCAGCTGATACCGAGTACCGATCTGATACCTCTGCATTAAATAAAAACAGCTGTGTACTATTAATCCTGTATGGATGTGAGATGATCGCTATCATTGTTGTATGACATGAGTTGGTGATGAAATTGGCAACACAGACTAAAGCCTTGCATACTGTCGCCTTACACTGGTGTGAGTTTCTAGTGTGAAATATTGCCTAATTGATAACATTTTGCTATCGTTACTCCATTTACAGAAAATGGATAGTTTTTTGCCGCTCTAAAACAGTAGTTGCCAGTGGCTGCACTGCGCAACTTGCCGGATAGTGAAGGAATGACCCACCTTGCTCTTCCCATGATTGGCCAATACCCGTTGTGTTCATTGGTTGGATTGGCTGCAAAACTCAAGACGCACCGCACTGCCTTTTTTATTTAAATTGCATGCCACTAGTAAAAGAAATGCTTGCTGTGCCTTTTTATTGTTGTCAAGCAACAGCGCCATCACGTCTTTGCATTAACCTTCCCATGTGATCAATCTACCGTGTCTTTTCCCCCAGTAAATAGTATTTAGTCCCTAAAATGTTGAGGCAGAGGGTACTTGCTGTAGCTCTGGTTGAGGGTGAGAGGCTGTCAGTAAATAGTTTGTTGGGCACAGGGAAACAGAGATCTGTGTGGGTACATGAGACCCTAAAAAAGAGGGTGGATCATGGGGAGTACCACCAGCTGGTCCAGGAGCTTCTCCTCCATGATGGCCGCTCCCAGGCATATTTTAGGATGACTCAGGGGCAGTTTGACAACCTGCTGTCTATCATCAGGCCGTATAGCTCTGGGTATCCAGCAACTGCTACCACCAGTTTCTCCTCCATTGTTTGCCAGCTGTAAACGTGTTGTCGTGATCACCACAGAAGGCCCGCCTCTCAAATCATCTGATTGGATAATGGGGAAAAAAGATGACCAAAAAAGAGATGACATTGGGTGCTTTTCTGCTCTGGGTTGAAGGTTTTTCGAGTAGTTCAGAGCACTCTAGCAAAAACACCAGGCACCTAGAGCGCAGAAACTGGAGGCACATCGCAACACAAAATCAGTCATCAAAAAGCTTAATTCTCCTTAAAAACAATTACAAAAAGACTCCTCCAGCTGCTAAAACACATTGTGTATGACCAGGGCCTAAGCATGTCATTCCTTTACTATCCTAGAAAACACAAATTTGCATTTTACAGTGGCAAAGACTAATTGATTTCTGGGAAAACTGCCATTTTAATCCACTGTAAAACTTTTTTTGAGTTAATTTGTAGTTGATTGTAGTAGTGCATAGAGTGGCTTACTCAGGCATTTTAGGCAATATCAGATGGTTGTCTGATACTGATATTCGAAAACTCTAATTTCTCTGATATATTGTGATCTTAAGGGTTATGTGTTTTATGAATTTATAAATCCACTTTATGTATCTTTAATGATTTTGTTCCCTCTTGTAATAGTACTTGGCTGTTTTATCATTTTTGCATTATTTCTCTGATCTCATCTGTGTTGCTGAAACTTTATAATTCATTCAGTTTATGAATTCTTGAAGTCGGTGTTATATGTTTTGTAATATCTATAATATCTGCTCTATGTGATGCTGCTACCTTTATGACACGTCTTCCTGGTAAAAAATAAAGCCATAATAATATCTGTTTTGTTTCACCTTCCTCAGGTTGCAACACTTACCACATCTAAATGCATCGAGTGGATGGGAGGGGTCGGCTTCACCAAGGACTACCCCATAGAGAAATACTACAGAGACTGTAAAATTGGTGAGCATGACTGGACAAATATTCACCACCAGGCAAATGTTGACTTGTTTGCACACAGTATGTTAGATCGCCGCTGACATCAGAGCCGGTGTAGGAAACTGTGACTAAAGCTACAGTGTGGAAAAGGACACAACTCACGAGGGCTGTGGGAAGGTCAGGTGTAGCTGTTTGTGATTGGACCAGAGGGGGGCGGAGAGAAGGGCTGATAGCAGCGGCTGTAATCGGACTCTGCAGGAATTCCCCCGTCTGACCCCTCAGAGTGCCATTATACCGACACACAGCCAAGGAAGCTGCCAGGGCAGAATGTCGCTTTGCCTGTCATCACCGCCATTTTGGCTCCGGAGCCGACTGAGCTGCATAAAAAGCCTCGTTGTTTCCTGATAGCGAAAGCTGCAGGTTCATGTGCTGTGCGGGGGGAATTTGACAAAATCGACCTTGTTGTTGTGCAGCAGGAATTCATTCTAATGCTTGGTTTTGTCTCCATGTGCAGGTACCATTTATGAAGGCACGACTAATGTTCAGCTGTCCACTATGGCCAAGTTCATTGATAAGGAGTATGATCACTGAAACATCGGACAGGAGGCTGTTGGACTAAACTCTGCTGTGTTACACTCCATTTAATGCTCCTAAAATGACTTTGGGGGATGTGTTGCTATAGATCCACGTTCATGTTTTGTTGCAGTTATAAATGTTTGTTCTCACTATCACCAATTTTTACTCCCCCAAATCCAAAATACAGATTTCTCCTCTTACCTGTAGTGCTGTTTATCAGTCTAGATTGTTTTGGTGTTGGAGATATCAGCCGTAGAGATGTCTGCCTTCTGTCCAGTACAATGGAACTAGATGGCACTCAGCTTGTGGTGCTCAAAGCGCCAAAAATATACATTTGAAAAACTCAACAGCAATGTCTTTTTACAGAAATCATGACCCGGTTACTCAAGATAATCCACAGACCTTGTTGTGAGCAGTTTCATGTCGGAACTATTTTCTTTCTACCAAACTACACCCACCAACCA
>NC_065518.1:13659824-13662926 GCF_006386435.1 Epinephelus moara | reverse complement strand
GTTTTGTTGCAGTTATAAATGTTTGTTCTCACTATCACCAATTTTTACTCCCCCAAATCCAAAATACAGATTTCTCCTCTTACCTGTAGTGCTGTTTATCAGTCTAGATTGTTTTGGTGTTGGAGATATCAGCCGTAGAGATGTCTGCCTTCTGTCCAGTACAATGGAACTAGATGGCACTCAGCTTGTGGTGCTCAAAGCGCCAAAAATATACATTTGAAAAACTCAACAGCAATGTCTCTATGCAGAAATCATGACCCAGTTACTCAAGATAATCCACAGACCTTGTTGTGAGCAGTTTCATGTAGGAACTATTTTCTTTCTACCGAACTGCACCCACCAACCGCATCACCATGCAGAAGGAAGTGTGCATCTACTGCTAGCTCACCTAGCACCACTGAGCTAGCTAAAGTTAGGCCTCATTTACACCGCAAGCGATGTGTTCGCGAAGCGGTCGGGAAGCGGTCCGCAAGTGTAGCGGCAGCACACATGTATTCACACCAAAACCAAACAGACGCTGCTGTCCCATCAAAATACACACCTATATTAGCTACATAGGGTTATCAAAGCCAGTTGCCATGGCGACCACTGCCAATGCCTTGTCCTTCCTTCGGTTGTCTTTATACAATGGATGTTGGACATCATAAAGGTCAACATGCTTTTCAACCTCCTCGATTAATCTGTAGTCATCCATCTCCAAAACATGAAACATGTGGCTGTCAGGTCTCGTATATTCAAGGGGGAGATGTCTACGGTGGCCGAGAGAGGTCACAACGCTGGCACAAAAAAACGGCGTCTCTTCTATTTTCGAGCAGCACGTAGAGTGGATGCGGTGTGAATGCTCTAACCTGTTAACATGCTCGCCGAAATGAAAATGCGAGTAAACAGCGGCAGTTTGCGAGCGCTACTTGCTTGTCCATGAGTAGATGCACACTTCCTTCTGCGCATTGGTTTGTCTGGCGGGTGTAGTTCGGTAGAAAGAAAATAGTTCTTACATAAAACTGCTCACAGCAAGGTCTGTGGATTATCTTGAGTAAGCAGGTCATGATTTCTGGAAAGAGACATTGCTGTTGAGTTTTTCAAATGTATTTTTTGGCGCTTTGAGCACCACAAGCTGAGTGTCATCTAGTTCCATTATACTGGAGAGAAGGCAGACATCTCGACAGCTGATATCTCCAACACTCGGCAACTCACACCAAAATAATCTAGACGGATAAACAGCACTACAGGTAAGAGGAAAAATATGTATTTTTGAATTTCATTTAAGTAGTTGGCACTACTCGTGTTACTGATGTATTTCCCCAGCTGTAGCGTTAAAGTTGATCCGGTGCAATGGTTATTTTTCTGTTTGCCTTCTACCAAACCTTTCCACATGTCTAGAAATGAGCCTGTTAGTCAAGCTGTACCTCTTCCCTCTGCTCCACACTGCTTCTTCTAGTTCTTGAGATATGGTGATTAATCATGTCAGAATAACATAACTAGTCCATATGTTTCAATATGAGAGTTTTAAAAGAAGTGATTGGGATTTTCTTTGAATGTTTCAGTGCCTTTGGAGGGTCGGCTATGACTGAGCTCACTCATATAATGCTGTACAGTTCCTTGTTGGGGGAAATGAGGAAGTGATTTCACATCATATCAAGAAAGTATCTGTATAGAGTAATAACTTTAATATCAATAAATGTGAAGTATTCTGTAGTGCAAGAAACCATCTGTATGTTCTATGACTGAGGCAGATCAATACCACGTCATGTCACTAGATGGCAGCACTCTCCAGGGTGACAGCAGCAGCTTCTCACTGAGAGGACAGTCAATTAGCACGTCATTTAACAGCCTGTCACCTCTAATGATATTTCATGTCAATTTAATTATGCTGGTGCTTCAGATGTAAAGAGCCTCGCCTAAATGACTCACTGATCATTTTTCAGGTGAGATTGATGACATTTCCACGGCCCTACACGGGCTGTGTAACATTAAGTCTATTGTTTTACACAACACAGACAAGCTGTGTCCGAGTATACAGAGCCGTGCATGTATGACCTCTTGGAAAAATGAAGCTTGAGAGGTATCTGTTAAACCAAAAGTCATCAATCAGTGACAGGGATGGAAACAGATTGAGGCCTGCTGCAATAGTAGTGATTGAAACTATTAAAGGAAGACTTAATGGTCACAGGGTAACACCAAGTCAGTTTAATTTTAGGGATATACATCTGTCCATTTAGGAAGCACAGGTGATTGTGAATCAGTTTCAGCTGCTTGGTGCAAATGAAAGTGACAACAGGTGCAATGGAGAGGCAAAATGAAGACAACCCCCAGAAAGGAATGGTTTTACATGTGGTGGCCACAGACATTTGCTCTCTCCTTATCCTTCCTGACTGATTCTTCTCTAGCTTTGTGTTCTGCTAGTGTCCTGGTAGCATGAGGTGGTACCTGCAGCTTAATCAGGTTGCACAGGTAGTCCAGCTCCTCCAGGATGCCACATACGTATATGTGGTCGCAAGAAGGTTTGCTGTCTCAAGAGCATGGAGGAGATACCAGGAGATCGGTTGTTACACGAGGAGAGCTGGACAGGGCCGTAGAAGGGCATCAACCCAGCAGCAGGACCAGTATCTGCTCCTTTGTGTGAGGAGGAACAGGAGGAGCACTACCAGAGGCCTGCAAAATGACCTCCAGCAGGCTACTGGTGTGCATGTTTCTGACCACACTGTCAGAAACAGATTACATGAGGGTGGCATGAGGGCCCAACGTCCTCTAGTGGGACCTGTGTTCACAGCCCAGCATTGTGCAGCTCGATTAGCATTCGTGCCAGGTTTTCTAAAATCTGGGGACCCTTTACTGATCATATCAAAAGGGTAAAGGGTCAAGCTGACTAACCACATTGGAGTGTACACTGTGGTTCGATCTGCCAGGACTCTGTGTCTCCATTGGACCTTCCCTTACCACCCACTGCCCCATGGATGCTATCTCTCTGCCTCAACCTTCCTGTGGAACTAACTGCACTCCCTGAAGAAATATTATCATATTTTTGGAAACATGAAACGGTGATTCCAGAGAGAAGCAGACAGAGGGGTCTACAGTCTGTGTTTGAAGGATATATCCAGGATG
>NC_065518.1:13512908-13659673 GCF_006386435.1 Epinephelus moara | reverse complement strand
GTGCCCCAGGCACAACATTTAGCTCCAAATCCACAAAACCAGCCTGAAAATGAAGGAAATCTGGGCGGGACTTAGTGAAAGGGTCAATTTTGGAATTTGAAATGCTGTTTAAATTTCTACCCTAGTTATGTTATGCAATTTAAAAACAGTAACATCAGTCAAGTTGGCCTCTTTAGGTGGCAGGAGTGGAAAATTAGTCATCGTCAATATTCAGAAAGAGCAGGAAGATTTTTTTTTCCATGGCAACTATCAGGTTTTTGCCAATGTTTTGCATATTTTTAGGCTTTCTATGATCTGATATTACTTGAAAATAAGGTCATATAGCTGCTGTAAATGGGGAAATAAAATCCCCCAGGGGAACAAACCCTGTAGGTTTGGGCTGGACCTCCCTCTGGCTCCGCCCCTGTGATAGGACTAATAATCTGACATGAGTGGTCTATTATAAGTGATATATTAAGATAAAAACATGGCAGGTTCATGAAGACGGTCAGAACAAAATGTAAGCACACATTTCCAAAATCCCTAAAACAAAACTGAAACAGAGTCCTCCTGCCGTTTGCAACACTAATTGACTGCGCTTTGTCCCCCCCTCCTCTCATCCACTCTGACTTGCTCCGTCCATTGTGCGAGTCCCCCTTTTTAATGAACATAATCTGATGAAAACACAGCTATCTGCTTTTCACTTTGCATCGGCACACGCAGCTCAACCAGCCTCTTTCTCCGCCCCCATCTTTAACACAGCTATGAGACCTCTAATTATGCGGGGATTCAAGTAGCTTTTCACAAAACACAGTGCTGTCCTTTAGAGCTGGAGAGCGCTCAGTGGGCTAAAAGGACAGGCTGCATGTTTGCAGGTTGAGCAAATCCAATTGATTTGATTAGGTCTCTGCATCTGCTTCAGGTTTGGTTTAAATTATGAATCTCAAACGCATCTCATGTTATATTTTTTGTACTTTTTTTCATGTTTGGCTGCATGTATCAGAGTCAAATGTGACATCATAGATAAAAATAAAAACATCTATCCAAAGGCTGTGTGACAGGCATATTTTTTGGGTTTTACTTTAAGTTTTTCTACATTAAAACACATTCCAGAGGCCTGTTATTGATTCAGAAATCCCCACTGAAGTCTCATAGTTGCCTCCATCTTAAGAGAAAAGCAGTGTGAGGGTTTTCAAATCTCCCTCCTGTTCATTTTGTGTCTTTATCTCATGACAATTATCATCTAATCTGATCACACATGATCACATTAATGTCTCATTGCACATACTAATATAATTTGCTGCATCCAAGCACCGGCTTTATTGTAATACGTGACAGAGACAAGACTTGTTGTGTCATCCTCGTGCATTACATCACCTGCTGCCCCCGTGGCTTTGCAGGCTTTTGTACCAAGCTGATTTGAAAAGCCTTTATCACAGCGGTAAGCATTCAATTTGATGTCCGCCTGTAGCACTTCCTGGCTCATAAAATTACACTGAAGTCAATGAGCTCTGGTTACAGGAGAAACGCAGGTACATATTGCTTTCCTGCTGCACACAGGTGGAACTGAAATAACACATGAATGAGGTTGATCATCAGCAAGTCACGGAGTTCAGTCACAAATAGAGTCATTAAATAAATGTTAGAATATAATAAATCTTCCTGTAATGCTGCTTTTAAGCGTTTTTGTTGTGTGTTTTATATGTTTTTGATGCTTTACATTAGTGCGTAAAATGTGCGTAATTTGCGTAATATTTGTGCCAAAGCCCTTTCCAGCTCCACGTTGAGGTGTGATAATCCCCGGACCGTTTATTCAATTTACTGACAGGTGATTGCGGCTCGTGCACGCCCCCCAAAAAACCCCGAGACATTCTCCTCTTTAATCTAATTGGATGGTAAGTGGGTGCGTACTGTTGAGCCCGGAGCCAAAACGCTTGCGCGGCCTTTTTTCTTTGGAGTCTATTCTCGTCACAGCCCCTCGCGGTTTCATCTCAAATCCCATTTGCTATTGTACCTGCCCAATAGCAGAGACCGAGCGCGTTTTAACTCGGATGGCATTTATTATTCCATCATTACAATCCGGCGCAAGTTTGACGCAGTGAGCTCTCAGTCTGATCAGGAGGCATCTGGCCACTTTTCCCTTCTCCTTTTTCTCTCGCATAGTTTTAACTCAGACAGTAAGATCATCTTTTTCAAGTGTTTTTTGTCCTCTTGATAAGTTTTGATGGTGATCCACATCGGACAGTGAACGGTGATGGCAGACTCTGATGCGCAAGAGACTCGCCAACCCGCAAAGGACTCGCCGTTCTCCATCAAGAACCTGCTGAACATCGAAGACAAACCCACGAAGCCGAAAACGTTCCTCGGCTCATCCAAAGGAGTGTTTGAGGGCAGCTTCTTCTCTCGGCTCGGTGACTTGTCTTTCCCTCGGTTTGAGTTGCCCACACAGAGAATTGGACTATCGGCGCAGTATTTGGAGAGAGCGTCTACCTGGTGGTACCCATACACACTCGGGACTCATCTGAGGACTGGAGGTAAATATTATTGACTCTATAAAGAAATGTTGTGTTTTGGTGAGGGGGGAAACAGAATTAAGATTAATTTTACAGCAAGAGGCCTATTGTGTCAGATAATGAGAAATGTAGGATTTAAAATTACGCATGTACATTTTGGAAAAAATAATTATGTCCATAAACAATCTATTAATTATAAATAATACAACAAAGGGGGGAAATAAATCAACTGAATGTCTAGAATAAATTAAAATCAAAGGCAAAAAAGGATCAAATTTGAATACTATTTCTATTTTCCTGCAGGGTCTGAGAAGGCCAACCTAAGGGAAGCATCACCGACTCCGGACAGGCGCTCCCCAGATCTCCCAAAAAGTGACCAAGATGCCAAAGAGGAAAGCGCCGACGACGACATCGCGCTGGATGACAGTGACTCTGAGGAGCCAAAGAAAGAAATAGACCAGGAGGACGACTGGAGGCGGAAAACGGACGAGCTGGACTCCGAGAGGAAGCCGTGTCGGAAGAAGAAGACGCGCACGGTGTTTTCCAGGAGTCAGGTCTTCCAGCTGGAGTCCACCTTCGACATCAAGCGCTACCTGAGCAGCTCGGAGCGGGCAGGCCTGGCCGCGTCCCTGCACCTGACGGAGACGCAGGTGAAGATCTGGTTTCAGAACCGGAGGAATAAGTGGAAACGGCAGCTGGCCGCGGAGCTGGAGGCGGCCAACCTAAGCCACGCGGCGGCGCAGAGGATTGTGCGGGTTCCGATACTTTACCACGAGAACGGAGCCCCGGAAACGGCCGGGGGCCCCGCTGCAAACTCACCGGGCAGCCAGTCGCTCCTGGCTTTCCCCCATCACATGTACTATTCCCACCCGGTCCCACTGCTGAGGCCTGTTTAACACTGACTGTGGCATGACGCGCTGTACATATGTTTTTAAATGAGAGTGACCAACATTGGAAAAAAATAAATTTTGTATATTTTGTAGAGTCACAATGTTATTATTATTATTATTATTATTATTATTATTATTATATGTAACCATCGTTCATCCTGCTGAAGCGCAAGTCTCTACGGCTCCAATCTAAAATTATTATTATTACTGGTGAAATTGTTCAATGCTCAAAAGTAGGTGGATATATTTTAATGTATTCAATTTGAGGGGAAAAAAATGTTTTGAACAGGGTTGACTGTCCATATGTATTTTACAGAGATTTGTGTCAGTGTTTGTAGCAGAACATGTGGAATTTAATATTTTGATATTTTCCAATATTGTGCAATACTGTGGCTTCACATTAGGCTGCCAGCCTCCGTCACCTAGGCTGTAGTTCATTTTTACAGACAAAAAAAGATCATTTTTTTCTCTTTGTAATAGTGAGGACAATCATGTGATCCTTAAAAAAATAAATCCCCGACAAACTGCAGGTGATAGGCAAGTGTTTTTATGACGCAATGTTTTGCCGGTAATTTAAAAGCCATGCAAGAGCCAAAAATAGCCTCTGTTTTTGTGTATGTTTTTTCTCTGATATTGTTATTGAAATGCTGTATATTATATGGTCTCACACTCAGTAAAGATTTCGTTCCAAAAAGAAGTGTATCCTTCATATAACTGTGATGTACATGGGAAATTAAGCTGTCGTGTTTTAAAGATCTCGGTTTTCAAACACTTGTTTCCGATTATGAGGGTCTGCAGGGATAAGCGTGCCCTCCAAAATAAAATACTAAAATTGGATAATTTCAATCGTTAGATTATGGTGGGTGTCTTTTTTTAAATCTCGTGATCTGGGAAAGTATTATTCTGGAATTGTTGCATTTTCAGACACAGACTATTTTAACTACTTCCAATTTAATCTCCTGCTAAAGGCCTTTTGTTTTTGCTGCATAAATAACCAATAACTGTGCAGATAACAATAGGCGAGCCTATATATTCCATGGTCACAATTAAAAGGCAAAATCAAGGGATTAAATAGTCCTTAAATTTTCACATAGGCGTAGATTTTTCAGAGGGAGACAGGGGACATTTTTGCGTTTAGAACATGTACATTTGTTCCCCCCAGTAAAAACATTCAACTTTAGAGGACTTCTACTTCGACAAAATTAAAGACAATATAAATTGGTGCAGAAAAGGCTCAAATTGGTGCATTACAATTTACCGAAATGCAGGAAATTAGGTATTTGATGTTCAAAATATTCTGGCAGAGGACCCTCATACCTCCCCATTTCATATGTGTCCTCCCAAATGTTGAAAAGAAATCTACACCCCTGATGTTATGACAAATAGCTTGAAGTAGGCTAGCTTATGACATGCTGGCCTATAAGAGACTGTTATTCTACTAGAGTTGATCGATTTGGGCAAAGTTCTCCTGGCAAAAAAATAAAATAAAATAAAATAAAATTCAATTAAAAAACAAAACATATATATAGGCTATATATTCATTTTTTCGTTATTTTAAAAAAGCTACACTAATCGTACCATAGACAGATTTTAATATAATTATGGTATATACATATATATATATATCTTAAAATAATATTTGCATTGTATCTTACATGAGAGACTCATTGCATAGCCTACCGAAAACACATCCATACTGTCAGGAAGAGAGAGCAGTCCTGTGTCACGTGACCTGGGCTGAGACACCGGAAGTATCCGTGAAGGTTAAATCAACCAATCATATCGCAGGCGGGAACTCGAATATTCGTCTCAACCAATCAGCGTCCTCCGGAGCATCAGCGGCTACTTGGAGGGGAGCTAACCTCACGCAGCCACATTGCTTTGTACTTTCCACGTTATATATTTCATATTTTACTATAAACCAAGCAACAATAATCAACTTCTTAGGGGAAATAGCAAGTCGCGTGTGAACCACACCAAACTAAAGCGGTAAGTAACGTGAAACGACCAACACCGGAGCTTGTAGCCTGCGTTAGCTTGACCGTTAACGCTACAAGCTAGCGTTAGCAAACACCGGTGGCAGTAGTGGTGGGCTCGGTATAATTTCTGGATGTAACGGAAAGAGTCGAGTTGTCAGTGTGAAATAAAATATATGTGTTGTTTAACCTTCAACCAGCCTCGCAACAGAAAGCCATGTTATTAAGCTTATATGTTAGCTTAGCAAGCTAAGTACTCACTTACGCTAGTTGGCTAAATACGCAACTGCTGTCAATAAGCTAGGCTAACAACAAGCTGAGAAGCTATTGAGCCACCGTTGCTTACTCTCTTGAATATGTACAGTAACTTTGACAGGCAAAACATGATGACCCGTATGTCTTTATATCTCGCTGAAATGATCGCAATCAGATGCTTTAGTTGGAAATTAGCAGGGAGCCATCTGCTATTATTCAAAACATAAAATGACTTTTTCTTTGTTTTAGCTAAAAGCAAACCTCATACAGCTACAAATCTGTGTGATTATGGTTTTAATTTAACATTTAGATCAAGATAATTGAATGTTCATTTATATTAAGCAGTCAAAAATCCTGAACTTTATAGTCACTGATCTGTTAAGTCAGTGGCAGCAGTGGTTTCGTTCCTGCTTATCTTGTTTTGAATTAATTTATACCAGTAATATAATGTAACAGGTGATGCATAATATAATAATACCTGCAGGAATAAGTGCATCTCTCTGCAATTAATTATTGCTTCCCTGATGCACATTATGTAAACTTAATGTTGTAGCTGTCAGAGTGGTTTTGATTAAACTCTGTGGACATATTTGAAGCTCTGGTTTGTGGTGTTGAGATAGTTTACTCATTGTAAGGTGTTGATGTTGTGCCCACCTCTGTATCTTGTTTTTTATTAAAGCACTGTTGTATTTAACCATGTCACTGTGCATCAACTAGGTCTCATTAAAGTTAACTTTAGCCTTAATATGTTTCCTCTTTGCAGATGACAGGCTCGAACGAGTACAAGCTAAACCAGGGACCAGAGGACAGCATCTCTGCTGTCAAGTTCAGCCCTAGCACAGCCCAGTTCCTGCTGGTTTCCTCCTGGGACTGCACCGTCCGTCTCTATGATGTCGGAGGGAACACCATGCGGATGAAGTACCAGCACACAGCTCCAGTTCTTGACTGTGCTTTTTATGTAGGTCGCAGATTTTTTTTTACATTTGCTTAGGTTCCTCACGGCCATCTGGCACACACAGATAACATTCCTTTTTTTATTTGCAGGACCCGACACATTCTTGGAGTGGAGGTTTAGATGCACAATTAAAAACTCACGATTTGAACACAGACCAAGGTATGTCACAAGAGTACTGATAAAAGGTTTCGGGCACCTGTTGCAGATCTTTTTAACTGTGCAATAAATTTGCTGTATGTGTTTATTGATGTTGGTCTTTAATATTATCCCTAAACAGATACAATAGTTGGAACACACGATGCCCCCATTCGTTGTGTGGAATACTGCCCAGAAGTTAATGTCATGGTAACGGGTAGCTGGGACAGATCGGTTCGGCTGTGGGACCCAAGGACACCCTGTAATGCTGGCACCTTTACTCAGCCTGAAAAGGTAGAGCAAAAAAGACACAGTATGCTGTTGTATAATATTGTGTAACAATGTATTAAATGTGTGCAAGATTATATGAGTGACTTTATTGCAGGAACACCTAAGGAACCTACAGCCTACACGTTTCTCTGTGTCTGTTTTCTGTCCCAGGGTTAACATCTAAATCCAAATAAGATGATATTAAAGTCACAATGACATGGATTTTTTAGAGCTTCCCGCTTTGTTAATTTAATATATTCTTTGAAGAAACAAGATATGTGGGAAGGACATAACATGAAGAAGTACAAGCCAGTAGAAAAGAATACTTCTTTGCTTAAGTTAATGCATTTTCAGTAACACCTATCACAAGTGCAGATAGATGTAGCCATCAAAGATGTATAGTGTTCCAGAAAGCACTTAAATAAGCACGTTATTAAATTGGACGTTGGCCTGAATACCTAAAAAAATAAAATTAAGACCTTGTTATTTTGTTTGTCAAATAATTATATATTACATTGGTGAAGAAGGTCTTATTTCATTGTGACTCATTCATTGTTTCATGTGTTTGTTTGTGTAGGTTGTAAGTAAGACTTCATTGCCAGTGTTGTGTCTTCCTTTTAATTTATCTTGTCTCTTTTGCCTTTGTGAAAGGTGTACACCCTCTCTGTGGCTGGAGATAGGCTGATCGTTGGCACAGCTGGAAGACGAGTCCTGGTGTGGGATTTGAGGAACATGGGCTACGTACAGCAAAGAAGAGAGTCCAGTCTCAAGTATCAGACTCGCTGCATTAGAGCCTTCCCCAACAAACAGGTACACTTTGAATTAGAAGTGACTTTTTATCAATTAAAGTGTGCACAGCTCTACTGAAAGATACAGACAACAGTTAAAGGGTAAGTTTAGTATTTTTCAATCTGGACCCTATGTTCCAATGTTTTTAAGTAGTCTAAGTAGCTAATGGGAACAACATTTTTGGAAACTGGTCCAGTATTGAGTGACACCTCTGCAGCCAGCACCAGCAAAACAGGCTGCGTTGTAATCATACGGGTTCAGACTGTCAATTTACGTCCACTAAAAGTGCTTGTTTTTGCCACTGACATGTTCAGATTAATATTCAAGGTGTCTGACAAGATGATCTAGAGATATACCTTTTCGGTAAGTAGTAAGATAATTTTGTTTAACCATAAACAGACCCAAAATTGCTATGTGCAAACCCACCAAACTCTGTTACTGTAAAACGCACTTCACAGTTGAAAGAAACACAATTAAACATCTTCATTCATCTTTCAACTGTTCTGACAGCCACCAGCTTTGGTTTGGTTGAAACAAACTCTTAATTCATCCAGTTAGATGTAAAGATGTGCTGGCTCTTCACACACTACACTTACTGTTTATTTGTTTGGTGTCTGGTGGGTTTGGTGATAGCAATTTTCAGAGCTGTTTCTGGTTAAACTAAAAAGGATCTTACTCTTCAAAAAGGTGCATCTCTGCAGGGATCTTTTCCATAAGTAGTCAGACACTTAAAATAGTAACCCAAACATGTCAGTAGCAAAAACAAGTTCTTTTAGAGGACACAAATTGAAAGATTTTGTCGCCAAAACATGGGAAAATAGTGCCAAGGTTATAAATATCAAACGTACCCTTTAATACTTACCAGATAATTTACTCCTCGGACAGCCTTGTGTCAGATATGGATTCCTGTGTTCATGAAACTAAGTTGGATTGTAACTTCATATTTTCTGTCTTGGCTCCAGGGCTACGTCTTGAGTTCAATCGAGGGACGTGTAGCTGTGGAGTACCTGGACCCGAGCCAAGAGGTTCAGAAGAAGAAGTATGCCTTCAAATGCCACAGGCTGAAGGAGGAGGGAATCGAGCATGTTTACCCTGTCAATGCCATCTCATTTCACAGTATTCATAACACCTTTGCCACAGGTACGACCGGCTAGTTGGTACTTGACAAAAGATTATTTGTTTCCTCCTACATTTAGTTTGTCTCTGTAATAATTTTATTTTTATAAAGCTCATGGATTTTCTTATGACCTTTAGCATTGAGCTGCCAAGGTTGCATGATGAACACACAGTTATTACAGATCCATATCTCAGCAGTAACACGGCCTAAATCTTTTGAGGTTGACCTTGAGCCTCTCCTTCTTCCAGGTGGCTCAGACGGCTTTGTGAACATCTGGGACCCGTTCAACAAGAAGCGCCTGTGTCAGTTCCACAGGTACCCGACCAGCATCGCCTCACTGGCCTTCAACAACGACGGCACCATGCTTGCAATCGCCTCTTCATACATGCACGAGAAGGGCGACATCAGCCACCCAGAGGACGCCATCTTCATCCGCCAAGTCACAGATGCCGAGACAAAACCCAAGTGAGTCTCCCTCACCTCTCGTGTCCTCACTCAGTGTAACCGTTCGCTACTCACTGAATCTGTGAGCAGCTGCATTTACAAGGAGCACGTCCAGCTGCGGCATAATGCTGATCTGTATCTCCGTCCGTCCACTTTTCAATATCCGACGGTTGAAAGATAGACAGATGAGAACTTGAAAATCCTCCCAGCAGTTTGTGTGTCCATGCTGCCATAAATATACACTCTGTAGCCAGACAGATAGAAACCTGCTCTACAGTGTAATGTAATCCACGACAATAGCCGTGTAATAAATACTACCTTTGTGAAACTAAATCAGTGTTTGACCCGGAACTGTAATAATACCATTTAAAAATGTATGATTGTCTGTATGTAGTCTGTGGTAAGAAACATTCCACTCAAACAGTAGCAGTGGTCTAGTAGCCAGACTTATCTCCACTGTAGGTATCAGTGTTAAAGAAAGGTCTGGAATTACAGATTATCACTCTGCCACAGGGGAAAAACACTCTGGTTTGATCTATCTACAATATTAATTGAATTTTTAAACGATATATTTTGGGCGGGGCAACACAATGGTTTGAGTTGAAGGTGTGAGAAAGAATAGTATCAGTAACATTGTTAACACTGTGCTACATTACAGAGAAATACAAAACCGTACTAATGAACCTTCATTAATATAGGCCTATATTTTATCTACAAGTGCACGTCACACACTGAGCGAGCCGCCTGTTAATGACGCTGTGGGCTAATGGGCATGTAGCTACTTCCATGTTTCAGATGATACGTCATGTTTGTAGTCGACCAATGAAGATGAGTTTACATATCACCTTGGGTTCGTCCTTCACCTTCTCAAAATGATCCCACACTTTGGATTTCCTGCCCGACATGTTATTAACTAGCCTGTGGAATAACTGCAGGTACCAGCCCTGGAAATTAGGGAGCGTACACATGCTGTGTCTTTAACCACCTGGAAAAAGTGAGGTCGGGCATTGAGCACTACTCTTGTGCCTTTTCTGAGAGTATCATGACTAAGCAACCAATGACATCTTGCCGACTAATGACCTCTCTCGTCGACTAATTTTTGGTCGCCTATTAGAGGGCAGGCCTACACTGGACCCATTAAAACCACAACGATTTGCTGGCTGTATGCAGCTCTTGCAGAACGTTATTAAGACGATATCACAGGAGCTCATGTGAGGAACAGATCGGTACATTTGTTAAGTACATTTCACTGACACGTGCCATGTCAAAAATGGATCAGCATCCAACTCTTCATCAAAGCCTGCCATTTTCAGCATGTGAGTTGTTAGCGTGGAGTTGTTGTTTCGCATAGCAAAGGAAACGTTAACACGCAGGTAGCGGAAGGAAGGCAGAATGCCAGCCTAAATCAGCCGACCTACGTCAGGCTTATAGCCGCAGTCTGCATCAGGTGAGTCAGACCACTCGAACAGGAGTTCAGTAGCACATCGTTTACCAGGTTTCCCATAGAGAGAATTGTGAGGGTTGACTCATGTTTTGTGAAGGTTGAATTTAGCTGTAATGTCAATACAAAATGTTCCCACTTATGTCACAGTGACTTTTGAAAATAGGAAATAGGCCTCTTCTTCTGGTTGTTCCAAGTGTAATAAACATCTATTTTAGCAGATCTTTGTTTTGCTCACACTGTACTGAACCTTAATGAATAGGACATAACTTGTGTTTTCTCCTGAGTTGATTGAATCCGTTCTCTCCTGTTTTTGGTTTTCAGATCAACCTGAGTCTGCCTTCGAATGGTTCTCTCTGCGTTTGAAGCCTTTATCACGTTTGGGTTATCTGCTGGCATCCAGTGTACCATTGCCATATTGTTTGTCGCATTTCTTTCCATTCCAAAACCAGTTTGTCTTTCTTGTAAGTAAACGTTTCCTCTCTTTTGTGGCTCTTGTTAAATATTTTGTTGTTTCATGTTTGTTCTAAAAAGCAACTACCACTTTTCTTGACTAAAACTATTTTTAAACGAACCTTCTGGCTTATTGTTTGGTCATTTTGGAGTCATTGAATACAAATTGTTGATTTTATGATCAGTTTCGTTCACTGCAAATGATGGAGTTTCATTTAATATCATACTGAAGCTGTCCTCAGATCAGTCTCTTAGCACTAATACAAGTGTGACACTTTGACTGTTAATAAAACATTTTTATCTCAAGTTTTGACCCACAGTGTTCAGTTTTGTCACATGTACTACCTGCGAAAGCAAATCTGAGAAATGCCAGGAATGTGTCAGGGGCAGAAGAGGCTGTTCTCTTGGTGATGTGTTGAGGGAAAGCGATGATCCAACTCGTCTTGCCGAGGGCTCCACTTGCCCTCAGACAGTGACCTGTGTTGATAGACATCAGAGGTCTGCGGCCTAAACCAGGTCCTGCTTTATTATTGGGGGAAACTGGGGGAAAACTGCTAAACTTGATGACCTGGCTGCATCGAGCCAACAGAGGGGAGGAGAGGTTCAACGCTAAAATAAAATGGTCATGGTGCTCATTTTGAGATTTCTCTTACTTTTAAAGGTGCATTATCCTAAGAGTTAATTAAGGTTTATCAGGGTGGAAACACTGCAGAACTGAGTGCTATCCATCGTTACGGTTTCACTGCAGTGGTGGGATTGTTCTTAACTTGTTTATTAAGAAATATATATGGAGATAGAAATGTTAAAGGTCCAGTGTGCAGGATTTAGGGGGATATATTATTGTATAATCACCTATAAATCAGAATTGTGTTTTCGATACCTTAGAATGAGTCGTTTATATCTACATAGCAAACAGGTCCTTGTCTATGGAGTCTGCCATGTTGCACCACCATGTTTGTACAGTAGCCCAGAGCAGACAAACCAAACACTGGCTTTAGATAGGGCCATTCATGTTTGTGCGTTGCCATTTGTGGTTAGCAGCCCCTCTGCGATGAGCAGCATCGGAAAAACACTAATATTTTTTTTAGGGTGAAACTGCTTCATTTCATTTCATTAATTTTTACTGGTTTAACTGACCCGATCTGTTTACTTTGGAGAGGAGGAGACCTCTGTGGATAATTCAGCTCCTGAGGCCTGTACTACGAAGCCAGTTCAACTTACCCAGGATATCTTCTCATTATCTGGTTTGACTAATCCTAATGTTAGCCATCTGGATAACTGGTACTACAGAGCTGGTTATCAACTAGTTCGGTCAGTTCTGGGTTTTCCTATCCAGCTACGAGTGTGGTCATGTGAAAGAGGTGGGGGTGTTAATTATGAGTGACATCATCAGAACCATGAATGAAGTAGGTTACTTCATATCATATGAAACAGTACCGAAAGTGCCTGCGACTGCAGGACAGTAATACTCTATGTAATTGTATGACAAAAAAATGTGGAAACTGATAATACTATCCAAAAATACACCATCTGCCAAAATTTAAATTACATGCAGGTATAACTGGGCTATGGACCTATGTGATATTAGTATAGAGTATTATTTGCTGTTTAGTTGAATGATGATGAAACTACTCTGAATATGTCACATAAAACACTTTAAAGTAACACCAGACTGTTTCTGCTGCTGAAGTAGAGTGGAAAAGTAGCCTGGTTAATGACTGATGAGGTCTATCTGACCCAAATGTTGCATTTATAATAACAGGAGCCAATTAACAGTATGTGGATTATTTTACTAATAAAATATTATCTGTTTTAACCTAGTTTGCATCATGTAGTTTGACGTGTCTGGTCATTTTAAAATGCAGTGATGGAATCAGAGTGTAAAACAGCAAAAAAAAAAAAAAAAAAAAGCAGCACTATCACTGTGGACGAAAATAAACTTTGCATAAGTTCAAATCCTGCTAAAATCATGTGTTTAGTGTTGTAAACTATCTCTGTGTTTGTTTGAAGCAATGAAATGATTATACTGACCTATAATAATATACAGTATAGGCTACTCTTTTTTTACCGGTCACTCCAGACTTTTGTCATGGATACTTTTTTCTTCAGTGATCTGATTGGTCAGATGTCGGGATGCTGACAGTCTGTGATCCGATACTCTGAAGTTAACTTTTTTGCAGCAGGTTAGCTGTTCAACATAAATTACCATGGTGATTTATCCCGGTAAAAAGAACCAGCTTTGTAGTACTGAATACCCAGAGTTAACCCCTAAGTTACCTGGCTAACTTCAAATCCGGCTTCATAGTACAGGCCTCTGGTAGAAACTTTATGAATGTCTGGATCTAAAATTATCAGAGAAAAAATGTTAGCACACATTAGCAGGTGCTGGGCTAGTGTGACGTGAACTTGCTTTTTTCAGTATTTCTACTGGTTTAAGTCACCTGAGCCATTTGTTTTGGAGAGTAAGAGACCTCCTGGCTCCTGGTAAAAACCTCCTGAACAATCAACGCTGAAAGAATCCTAACCAGGAGAAGTTTCAGCTGGTTGTAATTTGCAATCCTCACCACTAGATGCCACTATATGCCCCTAAATCTTGCACACTGCTTTTTTATGCCTAAATATTCTACTAATTGTATTATCATAGAAGATAAAGGGTGATAGCAGAGATGTTTCAGTGGTTTAATACTTTTTCCATCGTTATCGCTGAATCCATCTGCTGCTGTTTTGCAAGTTGTTACACTGGTGACAGAGTCGGATGGGACGCAGACCTTTTTAAACGCAGTATTCAGCATTACATGAATGGGAACGGCCAAACGCAGCAGTGCCCTGCAAAAGTATAAGTGATGTCTTTTTCCCTCAGTTCAGATTTTAAATCGCAACTAATGCAATTTCTGCAGCCCTTCAGCCGAAGCAGCAGAGGAGATATAGATGTCAATTATTCTATTTAAGAGCTCCAATTTTTTCTAATGGCTCTATCTGCTTCTGCGGTATCCTGGAAATGATTAGTTGGGATTGGTTAAATGATGTAACTAATTCCCATGATTGTTGATAATGAGCCCGTCTTTGACGTTAGATTATGACTGCAGCTTAATATGAAATGGCATTCAGTTTGGGACATAATTACAGCCCACGAAGCAGGCGGAGAGCGGCCGGGGGGTTTGTTGTTGGGGCTACAGTGAATTACCTTGTTTCCTGTCATCTTTGGCTTCCGCTAAATTGGAAAATTGAGTTCTTTGAGTGGCCATTGAAGCTGTTAAGGTTTTCTTGTCTGTATTGTTTAGCTGAAAATGTAATTTAGCAGCTAATTTCTCAGGTGTATTGAAGAAAATTGTATATGTCTGTAACAACACACAGATTGCCAAAGAAGTCATGTTTATTCAGCACCCTAAAGGATTTACACAGGCCTTTAACTTAACGAAACGCAGTAGATAAATCTGTTTCATTATCTATCAGCATCTTCCTCCAAGCCTGTCTCCACAGATCTCCCTCCTTTTTTTCTGTGTCTTCAGCAGAGGCACAGCTAACCACATCTGTGGTTGTGTGGCCAGGCTCTGGTTTCCAACCGCTGAAGTGTTGCAGACAGTTTGGCTCTACATGAAACCGTTACATGACAATTAAAATGGGTGATTGTGCTCCAACAGCCTGTCATGTGCATTTAACCCGACCACAAAAGGCTCTTATGTTCACTCAAGAGGGCACGGATGACCTTCAACCAGACACCTTATCTCTCAGGACCGGCTTCTAATATTATATCAAGCTAATGATACCATCCTTCATGAGCTGTGTAGAAGTGGGGAAATCACATGATGCATCAGGAAAATGTTGACAGCATTCTGTACTATGGTTTGTCTTCTGTTTCAAGACATGGTGGCACCATGCAACAATGCTGGTTCCTCTTCATTAGTCATGAAGATGAAGCTGCTCAGTATATTAAGAATCAAACAGCAGCATGATTTAATTTTCTAACACTACCAATATTTACACACCAAAAATTAGTTGTTAAATTGCAAGGCTTTCCAACTTTCCAAGCAGCAGAAAATGATCTTGTCTCAGTAAGGATTTAAGATTTTTTGGGGTCTTTTTTTCGTTGTCTTGTGTGTCAACCGTGTTGGGAGTGAGTTACTGCCTTAAGCCAGGGAGTATCTCGGGGTCTTGTTCAAGAGAGATGGATCGGCGGTTTGGCGCAGTGATGCGGACACTGGCCGGACCGTCAAGGTGAAGAGAGAGCTTTCAGTTTACTGGTCCAACTACGTCCCAACCCTCACCTATGGTCATGAGCTTTGGGTGGTGACCGAAGGAATGAGATCACGGATACAAGCGTCCGAAATGAGTTTCCTCCGTGGGGTGTCTGGGCTCAGCTTTAGAGATAGGGTAAGGACCAAGGACATCCAGAGGGAGCTCGGAATAGATCCGCTGCTCCTTTGCGTTGAAAGGGGTCAGTTGAGGTGGTTCGGGCATCTGATCAGGATGCCTCCTGGGCGCCTCCCGTTAGAGGTGTTCTGGGTACGTCCCACTGGTAGGAGGCCCCGGGGCAGACCCAGAA
Organism: Epinephelus moara; assembly: GCF_006386435.1. Lineage (NCBI taxonomy): Eukaryota > Metazoa > Chordata > Actinopteri > Perciformes > Serranidae > Epinephelus > Epinephelus moara. The sequence goes on along the minus strand of NC_065518.1, from coordinate 13,643,913 downwards.
CACACTGGAGGGATTACATATCTCATTTGGCCTGGGAACGCCTCGGGGTCCCCCAGGAGGAGCTGGAAAGTGTTGCTGGGGAGAGGGATGTCTGGGGTGCTTTGCTTGGCCTGCTGCCCCCACGACCCATGGATGGATGGATGGATGGATGGATGGATGGATGGATGGATGGATGTGTGTCAACCATAGATAGGCCTACTTGTTTCTAACAAAGTTTACTTCATATAGTCAAAGTAATTGCTTTACACAAGATTAATAAAAAGGACATATCTCAGGTTGCAGATTATAGCAGTGAACATCCTCTTCTAGTTTATCCTGCTTTGTCTTTTTGGCTAGCTCTAAACTCAACAGGATGACCTCCTCAGTGGACAATCCAGTGTTTTTTCCTTTTTTATTCGCTTCCTTGCCAAGAGTTAGACATGCTTAATACCACTCTCACGTCTGTCTATTAAGTCTGCAAAAAAACAAAACACCAACAAGCACATCTGAAGGTCAATAAAAGCATGCTATCAGTTTTGTTTAATCCATACAGCAATAAAACTGTAGAAATGTAACATCCAAGTTCGCTTTCATATAACTACAGGTGAACTTCACGGAAATTCACGGTCCCTCACAGCAATATTATAAAAGCAATTAAAACTTATCCGTGGATAATCAAAACTACACACAAAATAAACCCCTTTTCCAACAGAAGAACACCCAAACTACAACCAGTGACACTCGAAACCTTAAATTATATCACCACAACTCAACAGGTAAACTCCCACTGCACCAGACCAGAGGATAACACCAACTGCAGTACTAGAAGATAAAACTATACGTTAATAAGTTCAATTTCATAAAATACAGATAAAACAATTTAAAATTAATAACATAAAATAAAACTTCTTTACTTCCCTAAATTGTTGTTTTTACACTTCTGTGTCTGTACTGATTAAACGTTAAAACACATACTTTACTAGAAAGTGGTCTGACCCACGTCTTATCTGAACAGAGTCATCAGACTGAGCCAAAATGAGGATTCTGGTCTTAAGTTGGCGTCCTGTTTCCAGTACATCCCAGCTGGGGAACGAAACCCGAGCTTTTCACTTGGACGTGGCTGTGGCCTGCCACAGCACCTCACTCAGAGCTCCCCCTGCCCTGAGGAGGCTTTTAAAGAGCTTTGGTGGGTGAGACAACATCTCCTCGAGAGCATTGTAGTTACATTAGAGCCTAATTAAACGCTGAAGCTCAAGGCCATGTAACCAACTGCTAGGTTTCACACTCGCAGCCATCCATCTCTTTACAGGCCGGGCAGGCAGGCAGCACGGGGCTGACTGGTGAAGGGGACGCTCACCTGGGAGCTGGACTATAGTAAATCAAACATCTCTGGGCGTGACAGGAGGGTCACAGGTTTTGGGCTTGAGGTTCCATTTTGGCTCCTAGGCTTTGCTCTGCAGATTAATCATTTGGTAAGGAAATGGAAATGTGCAGCACTGGTGTTTTAGAATCCGGCCTGCAAACCTATTAAACCAGATTTAATTTACAACTCTTATTTGAGAATGTGACTGACAGACTGTATAGTACTATAGGGAATTTAGCTGACAGGTTTTGGCCATAAAGGACCAGAAAATATCTAAGGAGACTATACTTTGTTTTTCACAAAACATCCCCCCGCAGAGCCGAGGAACCACCACCGTTTTAGACGTGCACATGCGTGAGTACCAAACTCTCAAACTCTGTATGGAGGGAGACTGCTAAATACACATTTAAGATCGTTGTTGTAAAAAGAACGTTAGCCTTGCCTTCACAAACGCTTGTTTAAAGAAGAAATAGCATAGCATAGCTAGCTAGCATAGCCCTAGTTTAATTGTTGATTACACCCATTTTTGACGGACAGGAGAGTGTAAGCTCCTGATTGCCCACATTAAAAATGATTGACAGATACCCCGCGCTCTCGACCTCGCACATGCACACGTCTAAAACGGTGGCTGTAGAACTTGCACATGCGCATGTTTAAAACGGGGGCTCTAGCTCTGCGGGGTAAAGATATTGCTTAGGTATGTCAGTGACGGTCAGTTCATAGCTGACTGAAATATCTCAACAATTATTGAATGGATTGCTATGAAATTTGATAAAGACACTTGAGGCCCTCTTAGGATTAATTGTAATTACTATGGAGATGCCTCAGCTTCCAATCTTGTGTAACTGTCAGGTTGAATTTCAGTGTGTCCAATACTTTAGTTTTAGACCAAATACCTTCAGAATTAAAAAAAATTAAAATTAAAAATTTAATTTAAAAAAAAAAAGACATTACAACAGCCTCAAATGTACTTTGTGTTTATGGCTAATCAGCAAATGTTAGCATGCTAACAGGCTAGTTTTAAGATGGTGAACATGGTAAACATCCCCGCTAAACATCAGCATGTTAGCATTGTCACTGTGAGCATGTTGACATTAGCATTTAATTTAATCTAATCAACAGCAAATGTTAGCATGCTAACAGGCTAATTTTAAGATGGGGGACATACCTGCTAAACATCAGTATGTCAGCATTATCAGTGTGAACATGTTAGCATTTCGACATTAGCATTTAGCCCAACAGCCTCAGAGAGCTGCTACAGTAGCATTGCTGATTCTCACAGACTGGTGCAGGAATGAGTCCTGTAACCCAGACATAAGTTAGCATTTTAGCTCTCCTGGTTTGCTTGCCTCAAAGTCAGTGGGTTTTTTGAATGCGTTTTTGGTTAGATGCCTGAAATAAAGTCTGTGGTTAACACAAGCATAAGAAACTTTCATGGTTTGTTCTGTGACATTAAATATGACAGTAAATACCCCACTCGAGAATTTTGAAGCCTTTACATGGCTTAAGAAAGTTGCTAACAATTGGCTACATGAGACTACATCATGCTGAACATGGCTTAACAGCCTCTTAGTGGCGGTGACGTTGAAGTCATGCGACCATAGTGTATTTAGTTTAAAGCCTAACGTTAGCTTTTTTCTCCTGGCAATTGCATTTATGCTTCAAAAATCAAAGAAGTGGTGCTTATTCGTGAAGATTATCTTGCGGAACAAAATGCAGTGTCATAAATTTTGTTTGCCACAGAGCTTATAATTTGCAGTAATCTAAAATCCAACAGAAAATTCCTATTGGCTTTCTGCAGGGGAACTAGGGCAATGCTAACTTTCACGTTGGCCTACGATTAAACGTCATCCCTGCAGCACTCTATTGTCTGTACATGTTGAACTATAAAGCACTTAAAGTACCCTATATTTATCCATACTTGCCTTTCCTAAAAAACTAGGCAAAACATACCCCAGTAAACATTCACTTCTAAAGGTAAACTGTGAAAATTGATGCTTTAGTGAAAGCCACCTGACAAACTGATGAATGTGTGTATAAAGAAGGCGGGGGGCAGCCAGTGCACCGGGGTCATGTTTGAAAATGTATGACCAGGGGGCACCAGAGCCGCAGAGATGAAAGGTGAAAACACTCAGAAAAGTGAACTCCTGTTGATGACATTCACCCAGAAAAGGAAACAGCTCAGCTCCAAACAGCTGAAAAGTTTTAGTTCTACTGATTTATATATTCAGGTTTGTTCTGATTAAGTGTTTAAGGTGTTGCCTACAAAACAGAGACAACACTTGACAGGTTCCTTCTGATTAAGGACACCCTTCCCATGTATAGGGTGTCATATTGAACCATGACTGGTTCGTTAATGTCCTCCAGGGTCGAAACCACAAGTACTTAAACTTAACTGATCCACATCCTATTGAGAGCCACCTGTCAGGCTCTGTGAGAGCTGATAGCAGCTCCTGCGGATAACATATTCCACTTGAAAAGATAGAACCTGTTGCATTGTGCGTATGATTTGCGGTCAGCTTTGGAGTGACAGTTTTCTTTATACTGTCAAAAAAATCCGGCGAGGGCAGATCCCAGGGGGGACCTTGTAAAACTTGTTATCCCCATTTAAACCGAAATCAGATTGCAGGGCTTTTCAGGCCAGCCTCTTTTGTACGCTCTCCATGTCTATGAGACCCTCTGTGCTGTTTAATGGGTTCATGGCCACGGGGCAAGGGTTACAGTTTGTCCTTCCTGCAATTAGCATTCACGGTTAGCTTAGCAGAACTAATGCACCACATCTTTGAGGCTCAGGTTCCCTGTGTGCCTCTGAGTGACTGCGGGCGGGATTTAACTGACTCCTTGTATCCATTTCAACCTGCTTTATTAGATGTTATTGGCAAAATCCCCTGAAGAATACCATTTCAAGCCAGCTATTACCAGCCAATTAAATGCCGGTGTCCCACTGTTGCTCTCAGGATAAAACAGAGGATAAATGTATGCATACCGTGCTGATATACCCCAGCTCCTAAAGTTACACATCACAGATCAATACGGGCCATTTCAGCTCTGTTGTCGATCTATTTGTTTCTTTTTTTTCTCACATTTCTCCATAACAGAAAATGCAGTCTCTATTATTGTCATTATTTATATATATATACTGGTTCACCCTGTGACATTTAGGTCAAGACACTGTGATCTCATGGCAGTTCAGGAACATTTACACCAGCTCTATTGTGGCAGCAGTTGTGGGCCGTGGGGATCTCATGGGTCTTAAGTGACACCTCTGTTAAACCGAAGCAGCTCGGAGCTGTTTTCTGCTGTTAGCTTTCTCTGTTGTTGTGTAATATTACATAGTTTATGTGCAAACTCATAGATGTTTATGTAGGTTGACTGCAGCATTGTTTGAGAACTATAGCAAATATTTAGGCTGTAATGCATCTTTTTTCAATGATGGGGGTAAAGTGACAACAGACATAAAAGTACAATCAAACCAGGGCCGTAAACACCTATTTAACACGGGGGTGGACCATTTTCAATGTACACTTCCTGTGACCCATTTCTCCAAGAGGGTCTGGGGGGATTTTGCTAAAGATAAATGTTTAAAACTTAACATTTAAACTGACCATTTAAAGCATTTTGAAACAAAAGTCCTAGATCCAACCCGGTCTCACTCCCAGTTTATCAAATACCCACACTTTGACAGTGGTCCTTGGCGTCAGACACCAATGCACGAGGCACCCATTAGTGGTGGTATGCAGTAGTATAAAGAGCGATAAGGGACACATAGAGTGCGTAAGTGGGGAGGTGGATGTTTCAAACAAACTCTGGACTTTCACCTGGGAGACTGCTGTTTGTTTCCCATTTAAAACCAGAAGTTAATGATGTAGTATGCTAATATGTGTAGCATACTAGGCTAAGGAAGTATGTCACGTAACGTTCTTAGAATACATCTTGTGGATGTGCTGGGATACATCGTCATCAGGTGTTTTGGGTCTTCCTTCCTCAGCCAGAGGCACCTTGTTGCACTCTCTGCGGCATTGATGATATTCTTGATGCCCCTCCTCTTAGCCATCCCCGCTATCACCAGCTTTGTAAAGACCCTGTAGAGTGGCCGGCCTGCAAAGCCCCAACATCTCACCCCAACAGGCTCACAGCAGGTGTTCCAGCCCTGCCTCCTGCACTGCTCTGTTCGCTCCTGGTACTTGGCATGTTTTCACTCTTGGGCTTCTTCCATGCGCTCTTCCCAGGGTACAGTGAGTTCTACCATGATCACTTGTTGGGTGGAAACAGAAAAGATGACCATGTCTGGACGGAGGGTTGTTGAGGCGTTGTGTTCTGGAAACTGCAGCTGCTTGCCAAGATCAACTCTCAGATGCCAGTTGGCTGCTGAGGCTTGGTTGTGGGATGCTTTTCTCTCCAGCCTTGATCGTCTTTGGGCAATGGTGTTTGCTGGTGGTAGTGGCTGAGGCTACCATCTCCGCAAATGCTTTCAGCACTTGATCATGCCGCAAGCGGTAGCAGTCTTATGCAAGGGCCTTACTTATTCTACATCAAACCATGATGTTTTCTCTAAACCAAACCATGTGCTTTTGTTGCCTAAACCTAAGAAAGTAACCTAAAATTTTTTACCCATGTTCTAAACTTATTTTGAAAAGAGACTGTGTGCATTTGATGAGCACAAACTATACATTTTCTGTGAAACTGGACGTTTATTTTGAAAATACACAATGCATGTAACGAGTGTAAATTGATGTCCCTGAGCGTCCAAAACTGACGCTGGAGGGGTACCTAGTGCGTCATATTTTGACGTGTAGGGCCACCGACAATGTGTCGATATTTAATGAGAATGAGAACGTGTTCCAAAATTAGATCGCGGTTCTCAAAGTTTTAATTAATGAGTGCCATTTTAGACAGCCAGCATGTGATTGAGTTGTATGACTATTAATGACCTCTTCATGACATATTATGCTATGAGATTTTTGTAACGTTCTTTGTGACATACTAAATCATGGCTAGACTGGTTGAAGAGTTTGAGAGACAGCTGGAAGCTTGCATCACTGTTCAGCTTTTAAATACTGCAAAAGAAAAGGTCACGGATTATGTAACCTTTGCTGCTCAGTCTCGACATGAATAGTATCTGATATAACCACGACCTGAGCAAGTGGCGGTTTTGTCTCCTTTGAACCCAGATTCAGAACGTCAGCGCGTTCTCATTAAATGCGTTCAAGGTTTACTGTTACACTGGAAATGAATGTTGCCCAATTTTAAGCCCTTTATGGGGGTGGGGGGAACACAATTTGATAGTGATTTTTAAGTGTGCTACATGGCTTAAGTTGAATTAAAACAATAATTTCTGTAAAGGCTTTTACACATTAAAGGACAGAACCAAATGACGCTTCAGTTAATAATTACATTTATAAAACATTAGCAAATTAAAATGTTAATAAAACAAGATACTGAATAAACTGAAGTATGAATGCAGATAGATATAAGGTCAACATGACAACAATGTGGAATGATGCAATTTCCAGGTAACATATGCGCCTTCAACATCCAAGAACTACAGTTCAGTGAAAGAAATTGAAAGGGAATGTTCAATGTTATTACTAGTTAATGTCTGTACTTATTATGGATGTGGAAAAGTGTGTTTAAACTCCAACCTGTGGTTAAGCAGGGAAAAATCTATGTTATTGAATATAAAACACATTTGTCATTTCCTAAGTGCATTCTGTCTGAGTGATCAGCAACTGCAGTGCATTACAGAGTTGAATCAATGACACACAAACAAAGAGGTGCTTTCATAAACAGCTTTTGATTATTGGACATTATTAACTTTTCTGAATTCAGTGAAGTGAAACAGTGTGTTGTCCCATCGACTCAAATGCAGATTAAGCAAACTAATGTGAACGCGGAGATCAATGCATTCATCCAGTGATGGTTCTGCGCGTAGAGCGGCAGTGCACTGAGAAGTCTGGCTCTAATTCATCATCGTCCACACATTATATTATTATTGATGGCACTTGCCTCGGGCTAGTCCATTTGTTTTTCAGATTTGTGACAGGCGGCAGAATGCTGGATGGAGGTTTATTCTGCAGCCGTGCCAGCAGCGTCGCACACAGCTCTCTCTTATTTATCTATTGATCATCATACCACCCAATAATATGGCGCCTGACACATTTGACAACATTATGTGGAACAGGTCAGAGGACAGCGCTAATGAAACTGAATGATGGATGTGGTTATCCGCCGCATTAACCTTGCTGATAGTTGTCACAGGCAGCACATTTACGCACACGTAGCTGTGACCCTGCAGCGCCTGCCAGGATTGCCATGAAAATAAAGAGGCGAGCATTCATTGAGGTGGTCCAGAAGCATGTAGGTAAAAAAAGAGAAAAAAATATTATGCAATTAAACATAACATCAGTGCTGCAGCCAGCATTTGCATTTTAAAAGGTGTCTAAAACAAGGCATTTAAATGATCATGTTTCAGCGTGAAGCAGGTCCTAATTACAAGATAAAATATGGTCACTGAAAAGGTTCACTTTTCATTAAAATTTTAGCAGCTTCTAACCTAGACTTCCACCTGCAAATGACCAAAATTATGCTCACTGAAAAGGTGCTTTTGGAGAAATATTAAGTTTGAAAATTGGTCTGGGAAAGGAATAAAATAGCCCAATCGCTACAAGAAATGTTGGCATTGTACGTTTCTGCAAACCATGAATACTGTACATTTACACATTTCATACCTATCATATCAACAGCTCTGCAGCGATGCAATATATAAGCTGACTTTGTCATTGGCAGGTGGAGGGGATGGTGTGTCACCAAGGCAAGTCAACCAGTCGCGACGCCTGCACAGCTGCAGACCACTGTTTGAGACTGACAAACAAGAAAACCTGTTGTGTTTTAATGAGTCACTGCTGTGTTTCCAATGGCTTTTTAGGCTCCAATCATGGGTGTTTTGAAGCAACCCGTTAGAAGGGATAGTAGCACGAAAAGTGGTTGTTTTTTACTAAGACATCACTGTGTTTTCTGCCAGGATTGTGCCCAAAAAACTGTGTATTTAACCACATGTGAACCACAGCGTTGTTGGTTTGCAGAAATATACAGTGTCTCCGTACAATGTTTCATACATATTAAATCGGGGTTTCTAAAGTAATGTAATATATAAGTACCCTGGAAATCCAGAGTTCTCGCGAGAGCACAATTTGAATTTGCTTAGCAAGTCACTCTTGCATTACCCATGCCCTTGGAGCCGAGCTGCATCAATCACATTGGTGTATCTGATATAGGCGGGCCAGAGACGAGCTAAACAGATGACGACAGCGCTGCGACGACGAAGTCCAGAATCAGTCAGTAAACATTGCAAGATGGCTACAGATGAACACCAGTTGTTGGAAACGGCTTTGGCCGCTACAATGAACGAGTTAGACTTGGCTTTTTCTCTAAAAGAGGAACAGAAGACGGCGCTCGAATCTTTCCTTTGCAAGAAAGGACGTGTTTGCTGTTTTGCCGACCGGATACGGCAAAACAGCAAACACGTTAGCTCCACTGGTAGCGCTCTGGATACGTCACCCCGTGTATTGTTCTGATTGGTCATAGTGTTATCCAATTGCGTGCAGTGATATTTTCAAATGCATGCTTGGTGTCGCCCCTCGAGTTGGGCAATTTGCATTACTCATAGCCAGACCCNGAAACGGCTTTGGCCGCTACAATGAACGAGTTAGACTTGGCTTTTTCTCTAAAAGAGGAACAGAAGACGGCGCTCGAATCTTTCCTTTGAAAGAAAGGACGTGTTTGCTGTTTTGCCGACCGGATACGGCAAAACAGCAAACACGTTAGCTCCGCTGGTAGCGCTCTGGATACGTCACCCCGTGTATTGTTCTGATTGGTCATAGTGTTATCCAATTGCGTGCAGTGATATTTTCAAATGCATGCTTGGTGTCGCCCTTCGAGTTGGGCAATTTGCATTACTCATAGCCAGACCCTAAATCTTTCTAGATTTGGGTCTGGATTTCCAGGCTAATATATAAGCACACTTTCATCTGGAAGTGGAGGGGGTGTTGGTCTGCCAAGCTGCAGACCACTGTTTGAAACCGACAAACAACAAAACGTGTTGTTTTAACAGGTCACTGCTACATTTCCAATGGCTTTTTAGGGCTCCAAGTGTGGGTGTTTCGTAGCAACCCGTCATTGTTTTCAAGCGGCTTTTAGGCTCCAAACATGGGTGTTTTGTAGTGATCCATCTACAAGGATAGTATCATTGAGAGTGGCTGTTTTTTTACCAAGACATTTCTGCGTTTCCTGCGGGGATTGTGCCCCAAAAACTAGGCACTTTATACTAAAACATGATTATTTTCCCAAGCATAACCAAGAGGTTTTTGTCCCTAAATATAACCACGTGTAAATTACATCGTTCAGCATATCCACTATGGGTGGTTATATATATAATGGTTTGCAGAAACGTACAATGCCACCATTTTTTGGTCTGGCAAAATATGAACACATTACATTTGCACGTTTTATACATATTAAATAGATGTTTCTAAAGTAATGTGATATATAAGCACACTTTGTCCTCTTGAGGTGAAAGTGTTCGATGGTATAGCACCTTGGCAAGACGCCTGCCAAGCTGCAGACCACTGTTCAAGACCGCCAAACAACAAAACCTGTTGTGTTTTATCAAGTCACTGCTGCGTTTCCAACGGTTTTTTAGGCCCCAAGTGTGAGTGTTTAGTAGCAACTTATCTGTGTTTTGCCAGCATCTCTTTAGGTGTGTTTCCATCGGCCTTTCAAGCTCCAAACATGGACATTTTGTAGCAACCCATCAATGTTTTCAAGTGACTTTTTAGGCTCTGAACGTGGGTGTTATGCAGTGACCCGTCAGCAGGGATAGTATCATGGAAAGTGGTTGTTTTTTACCAAGACATCTGTTCTGTATGTGAATCTGTATGTGTTTCTACGCTGCTGTCCCTTTCCTCTCCCTTGTAGAGCTGCCCAGGTGTGCTGCATTACTTAACGAGGTGCAGCACACCTGGCATGAAGGAGGTGCTAAGAGCTCCTGTGCCAGCAGCAAGGGAGAGAGGCTTCTGGTGTTGGGACTGCTGGTCCTGCTTCCTCTAAGCCTGGAATTTTGTTGTTTGCTCCCATGGATTTGAGGATTTTAAAGATGTCTTATGTGGTTATTTTGGGTCAGTGATGGAGTTTTGTTCGCCCCAAGAGTTTTTTGTGCCTAAACACAACCACATGTAAATCACAGCGTTCAGCGTATCCACTATATAACGTGCAAATGTAACGTATCTATGGTTTAAAGAACATAGAATGCATGATCGTTTCCTAACAATAACCAAGTGCTTTTTGTGCCCAAACCTAACCACATTTTCAACGTATCTGTGACATAATAACGTGCAAATGTAACTTATCCGTTTGCCGAAACACACAATGCTAGCATTCTTTGTGGTGATTGGTTTGGGGAGACCATATTGTTTGGGGAATGAAAAGAGAGGTAGAGCTGCTTGAAGCAAGAGCATGCTCCCTTAAAAACATATCTGGTTTATTTTAACTCTAGTAAATAGTCAACAAAATAGATTTTGTGTCAGCACAATGAGAAATTAAACCACACATGAATATCTCCACTGATATTTATGCAAAAGGGATAAAAGTGAGCAGATATTTTCCGCTTCTGGATTTTTGTCCAAGTCTTAGAAAGCAGGTAGAAAATGACATTGTAAAAAAAAAAAAAAAAAAAAAATCACATTCTGCGTGAGCACTGTGAGTGAAGTCATAAGAGAGGTCTGTAACACCAGGCGTGAAGTGAGCTATGTGACTGCGCTGTGCTCCTCTCCACTCCATCCATCCATCCCCGCCTGGCTAATGTATCCCTCTCAATAGCTGGGGACAAGGGGAGAAAAGACTGCTTGTGTGAAGCACAAAAAGCCCCATCGCAGCCACGTTCGCCACAGTAATTGGCAAGGAAGCTTCATTTCATTCACTCCTGTATGTCTTTTGTTGTCCGGTAGGTTTTTACAAGTGTGGTGCTTTTGAGGGTTGTTTAAAGACTGGCTAATTTCTGCAGCCCCCTGCCTGTTGCTACCCATGTGCCCATTTATTTATCCTTTTGTGAATGCACAATTGAAAGATTCTTTCTTTTCTTTTTTGTCCAACACTGAAGTGTATTAATAACTAAACATTTAATAGAGTCTTGATGATACTTTTGAGTACCCTACTTAATTTTGAACATCTGCAAGAGGTGGAAAAACATTTAATCTCTTATGAATCCCGCTGCTTTCACGCTGAAAGCTTTGTTGCTGTTCAGTAAAGTAGCGGTCACAGAATGGAGGTTGGTGGGCATTAGAGGGACAGCCTGTCTCCTTTCATCATCACATTGTAGTAGTTGTATAAAAGCCTGCAAAATGTAGCTTGTAGTTATGTTTTTGCCACAATTACACTTTATGCGGTTGTAAAATGCATTAAAAACTTTCACTATGTTACACCAAGCACTCTTAACCTTCTGATACATCATCTTTATTTGAATACTGATGCTAAGAAAGGTCATGCAATTTTCTTTTTCAGGTTTAATTCAGTTACTGTATGTATTTTTTTTTTTTTTAATCACAGATGTATTAATGTAAGTATGTACGTGTTTAAAGCAGCCGTAACAACGCTTTTTGACAGTGGTTTAGCTTGTGCCCCTTTAATATAAAGCCCTGTCTACTTGTGAATGGAACAACTCAGATAAATAAGTTTAATTTTGAGAAGCAGGGTCCTGACCTTCATTGGTATATGGTCTTGAATATCAACAGTTCTTATTGGGTCTATTTCTTTAGCATAGAGTAGTTTGAGTAATAACTGTTGACAGCGGGGTCTTTGGATTATCTAGAGTTACCTGTGACATTGTTTCTTGAAACATCGTAGCTGTTGAGTTAGCAGCACTATATGAATGAACATGTCGGTCCAATGTTTGGTCCAGGCTGAAATATCTCAACTATTGGATGAATTGGAATTTGGTGCAGACATGCAGAATGCACAGGCGATGTATCCTAAAGCCTCTGGTGTCACCATCATGCTATGTGTGTCTTTTTAGTGAGATGTCTTGAAAACCATTGGATGGATTGCTATGCTACATTTATTGGGGCATTTAATGTCTGCCTGACGAAATCAGGATAAATTGTACAATTTTAATGTGTCCATTTGGTTTATATGGAAGCCCTTTTCTGACAATGTGACAAAAAGAAGATCCTGTAAGTCCCCAAAATAATGTTGTGATATCTAAAAAAAAAAAAAAAAGGACAATGTCTCAAAATAAGAATTTTTCCTAAAATAATGACTTCATTTCTCAAAATTACAACATAGTATCTCAAAATAATGACTTAGTATCTCAAAAAATGACTTAGTATCTCAAAATAATGATAAACTTTCTCAAAATAATAACAGTATCTCAAAATAACAACTTTTTATCTCAATATAATAATAGTATCTCAAAATAATGACATACTATCTCAAAATAATGAGAAACTCTCAAAATAATGACTTGGTTTCTCAAAATAATGACGTAGTCTCTCAAAATAACAAGAAACTCAAAATAATAACATAGTATCTCAAAACAATGAGAAACTTTATCAATATTTTGACTAAGGCTCACTAAGTCATATTTTTGAGACAAATTCTTATAATTTTAAGATACTAAGTTATTTGGGAAAGTTTCCAGTTATAATGACTTACATGATCTTTTTTTTTGTCATGGCATTGAAAGACATGGGCTTCCATTGATTTATGACCAAATACCTGCTATACTAATGACATTCTCATCTGCCTCAGTTGTACTTTGTGTTAGTGCTAATTAGCAAATATTAGCATGCTAACAGGCTACACTAAGATGCTGATAGTGATGAACATTATATCTGCTTAGCATCACCATGTTAGCATTGTTGTTGTGAGCATGTTAGCATGCTTAAATTAGCATTGAGTTCAAAGCACCACTCTGCCCGAGTATATCAGAGCCATTAGCATGGCTGCAGTCTTGTTTAAATGTCCTGTTTTTATCAATGTTGTGAGCAGTACAGCCAAAAAAGTAAAACCAAAGCTATCTGCATGGCTAGATACCAGAGTAATGGTTTGTGGTGTCAAAGTTCTATTTAACAGAAATACTTGTGTAAAACTGAGCCATTTGAAGCTGAGATAGCTGCCATCTTTACAGGGAGATAAGAGATGCAGAGTGATTGTTAACTGCTGAATACTAATGCACTGACAGTTTCAGCACATGTTGGTGTTCACATTGTGTTTATGTAAGGGCACAGTCAGAGCCAGGAGTCATTCCTAACCATTTCCCCACTTACAGTAAACACAGCTTCTCCCGTGGGGTTAGACTCTCACTACAACACAATCTCATCTCTAGGGCCCTTTACAGATGAAACAGGCCCGTATCTCAGAAAAATATTACAGTTAAAAGGAGCGCATTGACCTCCGCGTGAGCAGGACCTTTGAGCTAGTCAAGCTGAAGCAGCAAAATCGCACAAGATGGGGGTTCACAGAATACGGTCAAACTGTTTGTTGAGTTTGTTCAGCGCTGGAATTTGGCTGTTCAAGCAGGTGAAAGGAAGCGTTTCAAACATTTTGGAGAGAAAAAACAGTTATGTCCTCAAGTGCTGACCCATATGAATACAGAACTGTGGTGCAGGATTTCTAACTTAATGGCTGCAGCTCGTTCCTTCACATGTGTCATTGGAATAGGGATCTGTCTGTCATGTCTGGGCTGCTCTACAGCTCCATGTCCTGTACAAAGGAAAGGTCAAACCAGTCACCTGACCTGACAACCCTTGGGACCTTGCTGAGGGGCCAGGGGTCAAAGTTGGACACCTGGTCTGTGCAGGGTCAAGACTTTTTGTTCTTCCTGGATGTCCTGACTCGCCAAGTCTTTCTATATGTCAAAACATGTAACCTACAGATGGTCATAACAGCTCGACATGACGCACATGTTCACTGCAAAGGAAAACATATTTACAGCTGATTCTATTGTGCTATAGATTCACCTAAACTCGATATCCGGGAGGATTTCCATTTTAACAGAACCCTCATTGATTCAGTTTCCAGAGGAATTGCAGCCTGGGATCAGTTTACCTTGTTACCTTGTCACACTATGTTCTGGTCTGATCCCCATGTCCATTTCCGCTCAGCTTCCCCTCCCTCTCGCCACCACGCTTCCCAACAGAGCTCTGCTTTGTCCCCGTGGCCAATCATCCATTCCTAATATCCAGTCTTTTACCGCGCTGGAGACGCGCTACATGCTTTCAAAGAGCAGAGTGAGCTGTCCATGGGTGCCCTCCATCTCACAAATGAAGCTCTGAAGGAACCTTGTGACCCTTACGTGACAAGTGACTTTGACTCAGAAATGTTAAATTATCAAATCTGTTTATTATGACACCAGATAGTACAAATACATGTAAACATAAAAACCACAACTAAAAAACACACACACACCAATGAATAAAACAACCATGCTTACATCAACTGAAGAGTGAGGTTAACAGTCATGTATAAGTTAGCTTGATGCTGAAAGTGCTAGAAGTTTAAAAAATATGAACAAAACATTTTTATTGCCCTGCATGCACCCACCACCACACACTACATATAATAAGTTCTTTAAATCCTTCTCAACCTGTATCGTCTGATTTTGCTAAAAATGTTTGTCAAGTGCTGTGGAGAAAACAGTTCCTGAGGACACTCTTTAGTTCTGAAAGGAGCTGTATGCAACATTCAAAGCCTGGGG
Source organism: Epinephelus moara (assembly GCF_006386435.1). Classification (NCBI taxonomy): domain Eukaryota; kingdom Metazoa; phylum Chordata; class Actinopteri; order Perciformes; family Serranidae; genus Epinephelus; species Epinephelus moara. The sequence goes on along the minus strand of NC_065518.1, from coordinate 13,628,824 downwards.
TGAGATTGACTGCACTAGGTTCTCAACATGGAGGTAGCTGAGCTAGCGGCAAGCAGCTAAAGGTGCTAACTCCATTTATAGTGCGAACTATGGCAACAGTGCTGACAGAGTTAGCATTGCTAACTTGGAGGAAAACCAGAGGGTGGGCACTAGACTTCACGGCAACGATGTCCTGATATCAGGGGTAACCAGTGGTGTAGTGGAGGGTATACACAGGTATACGTGATATATCCACCTCTTTTTCTGTCTGTTTTTACCATACCCACCAATTAGCCAAAAAGCCATCGGAATTCTTAGGGGAGTGTACCCACTTCCTCCTTGGTAACCTGCTCAACTTCCTAGTAGTACACCCATCACATTCACTACCATTAACATCTCTGGGGGTAACCACTGTACGAGCACAATGCAGAGCAGTGGTGATTAGCTAGCCAGTGGAACACACTCACATGGTCTCACATGTACAAACATGCACGCACAGCCAGACTGCCCACCACAACAAAGAACAGAGAAGCTTGGACTACAACACACAGAGGTAGAGTGATGTCCATGGATGTATAAAGTGAACTGGCTAGTTTGTTGGAGGTGGGGCCCTATTTACTCCTATGCAAGTTGCTTAGTGGTGTGCGCGGAACCAAAAAAGCTCGACTTCCTGGGTAGAAAATTACCTAGATCCTCCACATCATGGTGCCCTCAGAGCAGGCACACCAGAGGCCTACAGTGGCCGAGCGGCTAACTCCCACTTTAGCCCTTGAATGGGGATAAAATAATTTAATCGTGCTGCTCTTCTAGACTTTAAAAATGTTATCAGACTAAGGTTGGGTTTATCTGCCAGATGAAGCGCAGGCTGCTAGATGGCCGAAGTGGTACATTTTTTAGTGACCAGGTTTGTCATTGCCATCTTGAATATTTCCCACCACCATAGATCAGTATCCATTCACTTAACCTTATATAAATATCACAGGTTTCAGCGGGCGGGTAAAAAAGCAGTGTTTCAAGTAAGTTATTAATACTCAGGCCGACAGAAACTTTGCATGCAATAGTCCACCTTCCACCTCTCCCCCCTTCTCTGTCTCTGTCTCTAGTTGTCTGTCTTTGTCACAGTTCTCAGTCCTGACAACTGTGGTACGCAAATTCCTAGGATAGCGAGGATAGCTACATTCCCTATGACTGGCGAGTACTCGTTGCCTTCATTAGCTGGATTGGTTAGGTTTAGGCAAGAGGAGTGGGACTGGTTAGGGTTAGGGTGGCAAGGTCAGGGTAAGCCAATCAGAGGCACAGTAAGGCAGGCCATTCCTTCGCTATCTTAGCATTTGCATATTCGCCTACTGTAATTCATAAAGTTGGCAGTTTTTGGGTCCAGTCCAGTTGGGTGGTTGACTGAGCATTTATTTTTGCTTCGTTGCGACCCCCCACAAACAAGTGTGTTATTTTCCATTTGCCATCCCAGCAGACGACCCTATATCCGAATGAATCGTTAAAATTCTGATAGTGAAACGAGCCATTTTGTGGAGATTGTGAAGCTCAAGAAAATGTATCCACTGATTCACAGGCATTTCTTTCACAATGTAAGTCTATGGGAAAAGTTCTGAGGCCCCATGGCATCACATGATGAACCTGAAGTTGTAAGTCCACGGTTTGGCTGCTATGTCAAAAAGACTTCAAAGTCTGGCCCAGTTCCTGGGGGCTTGCTTCATTCTCTGCTCATGGCACCATCACTCTTCTATATCTCTACATAGATAATAGTTCTTTGCTGATGTGTGAAAGCTCTAAACGTCGTATACAGCTCCTTCAAGTTCAAATATGCAAAATTTATCATAAATTCAAGCAATGTTGACCAAGATCTGAAAAAGAACTACAAGTCTACAAAATGTGTGCGTACAATTGCAACCAACACAGCGCTGTTAGTTCAATCTGTCCCTCAGGTAAAACAGTAAACAGACATTTGAAAAAGTGAGGAGCTTGAGTAGAGTGTAATGATGTTTCAGGTAGAGAGATGCCATGCAAAGAGATACCATCAACACAGAGAGCTCCTTCTATTGCATTAGCTAAAGGCACTGATATCTTGATGGAAATAACTTCATTTTGGCCGCGACCAGGCACAGTAAATACAATTGCTAGCTGTTAGCGCAGCTGTGTAAGCCTGGTAACTGATGGAAAGTGACTCAGACACGCTTATGAATGGTGCTGGTGGCTGCGCCTGTGCACTCTTGAATATGTTATCATCTCCTCTGCACAGTGGAGCATATTAATAAAGCACCTTACAGTTACACCGTCTAAACAGACCGTAAATCACTGCCCATTAAACCTGTGCAGGCAGTAACATGCTCGGCCCTCATCCCACTAGAGGCCACCAGTATTTAACTGCCACAATTAACACATTAAACACTTCAATCCTGAACTGATGTGACACAATCAGCTGGCGTAATGATTAATTAATGACTAGTGTAAAGTGTGGGCCAGCCCTAGAAATTCAAAACAAGAGAAAGTTAATCAGGCTAATTGTCTAAAACCATCTTCATTAGCATAATATTGGCGCTGAGGATCAGAAAATCAGGGAAATTGGCAAATGGGTCTTTTTCTTTTCTTTCTTTTTTGTTCTTTGTTTTTTACAATAAATGCTCACTTAAAGACATTCATAAGTTTTTAGTACAATATAATAAAATACAAACACTGCATAGTAAAAGGCACTCTGTAAAAAGGTCTGAGCTAAATTGAGAGTTTGGTTTTTTTGCATCTGCATACACCCACAGTGCCATGTTGTGCTGGCTATCCTCTTCTGTCAGTTGCTGAGCGTGATGCTGTGAATGGTGTTCGCTGGGATTTTGGCATCTGCTTCCTCACCGCTGATCCTGAAGATCACAGAGGTGTTGGAGGGGATGGTGGCAGTGGCGTTCAGGGATTTACCCAGCCAGCCCTGAGAGCCACGCTTGTACATTTTAACTGTTACCTGCAAAGAGAGAAGAAAACAGAACATACAGAAAGTGAGAGCTTGTTCAGAGACATCCTGTCTTCAAGTGGAAAAAAACAACTGTTGTTGGATATTCGGTGCTTGTGACCCTGACTGAGACCTCCTGACCTCTGACTAGAGCTAAGCAGATGCTCATGACTTTCACATTTCACCTCTACATGTACAAGCTGTTAGTTAGTCTGTGGACTTGTAGACTAAATGTAAGGATTCTGGCTTGTTGGGAGAGGGAGTGGGTTAAATACTGGTCACACTTGAGGTCCATTTTGACCCGGAAAAATCTGACGATTTGCAGGTAAACAATGGCTAGCATTCACGACAAAATAGGGCTAAATTTGGCTGCAAAGTAAACACATTTTAGTGTATTACTGTTAATTCAATAGCATTTAAACAACTAAACTTAAATTTGCAGCAGGTCACTTTTCATTTAAATTGTAGTCCTTGAAATTAAGTAGAAATAACGGTTGTAAATAACACAGACCCTGTTTACACTTGGTTTTGAAATGCGTTTTGGCGATCCAAACACAAGTGGAGAGCTGAGATACACTGCCGTTCACAACTGTGTCTCCATCTGACCACTTGCGTTTAATGCCCACACCACTTCTACTAGAAGGTCAAAGGACCCTGTGCACATTCATTACTTTCACACTCTGGACAGTCACATTAGCAGTTGTGTCAGTACAGTTTGAGAAAACGCTGTCAGTAGACTTCAACCCATTTCCCTCCGCCACGTCCTGCATTGATTATTTTCTTTTTTGTGTTACGTCCTTGTTGGGTACGCACAGAGACACATTATTGTTTCCACTACAAAAGATATGTGGTCAAATGAATCCAAGACCACCTCAGCAACATTTGAGTGATCAGATCGCAATGCATCTCAGTGGCTGTTTACACTTGTATTAAGCAGGGTTGGGTCCTGTTCACATCTCAACTGATACCGGTACCCAACAGTACCTTTTTTTTATGTATTTTACTTTCTCTGTATGAACAAAAATCTATTTTTGACAGTGACGTACGACTGAAAAGCAATTCTGCTCCTCTGCTCTTTTCTATTCACACATAGAGCTAATCTTCTGTTCTGTCTGTCAGCTTGTGTATTTATGTGTGTGTGTGGCAGTGATAGGTTATTACCGAAACAGTTTAATAAAGAAAATAGACTAGACACAGAAACTATCGTGGCAGATCGGCGCTGCATTGATAGTTTTGGCTAGATGGGAAGTGGACAGAGCAGCCACGGAGCTCCATGGCTAGCTTCCCTACTTGGGGTTGCTTCTGCCCCCTGTCTGAAGTTGAACCTGTGGCTCCGCGGAGCTTGGCTGCCGGTGTCAGACCTCTATAGCTGGCTTCTAGAGTTCAGCGTTCTTCGTGGCACTCCTGCCTCTTGTCTAAATCCGGCATTCTCCGCCACATGTACTGAAATTTGGCACTGATTGATTTCACGTGAAACTGTGCTCAGTGGTACTGATGTACCTCGCCCTGTACCCTAGAAATACTGAGTTTAGTAACTAATCCAAGTATTTATCCCCAGTTGTGATCTGATCACCCGAGACACATGTTAAAACCACATGTAAACAGGGTCATAGACGTCTAAAAAAAGCCATCCGACCTGGTTTTAACCTAGATGCCTAATGTACAGTAAGCATCTTTTTACCTGCAAATTACAAAATTTATGCTTTAGAGTTGCAACTAGCGATTAATTTCATTACCAGTTAATCGTCTCATTATGTTCTCAGTAAATAGAGTAGTTAGTTGGTTAGTTTATCAACTGTTGAAAAATAGTGATTAAGAGCTAAAAGTTGCTTGTTTCATCCGACCAACAGCCGAAAACCTTAAGATATTCAAGTGCCATTTTGGCTAGTAAAATTACTTAAATAATTAGCAGAACAGTTGCTGATTAATTTTCTTTTAATCGACAGAATGTTTAATCAATACATTTTTGTCAGATATACCATGCTTATTTGGAGGATTTCTCCAGTTTGATGTATTACATGGTAAAACAAATCACTTCTCCTTTTATTGGAGAGCAGTTAATCATCCACTGAAATAGCCTTAAAAAATAAATGAATTAAAAAAGCTGTCAAATTTTCCATAAGCCCTCTAAAACATCGTGCAACTCTTTTCGGAGCAGTGATCCAAACGGCAGTCTGAAACAGAATAAATATTAAATTAACCTTGTTCTCACTGCACGCTTTTTTAATTCGCCTCCACATCTTGAATGGAGTCATACCTCTCTTGATTTTATGTAGGTTGTAGGGCATAATACGCTTTAACACTACATCAAAACTGCCTGTTATGTTTGAGCCTGACAATGGAAGCCTTAACTAGATTTAGACATGCAGGTAATTGAACCACATCCATTTCAAAAAGAATGCCTCGCTGCATCTCTTGTTTGGCTGCATTTACAGGGGATAACAGAATATTACAGTGCCTTTTCACAGTCCCATTTTCTTTCACTTTAGCATTAGGCAATTTTTCAATTATTATTTTTTCCATGTTCTTTCATCCCCGGCTCTCCATAATGTCTGGGCCTTTTAGTTAATGGTAGCGACAGTCAGAGCCCAGTATATCGGCCCTTGTCCATTTTGCAGGTCATTGTGGAAGCCCAATAGGCCTTTTATTACACCGACATCAAAAGGCAGATAAGCATTAGAGGTGGGGAGAATACCCTGCACTAGATATGTTCCCTCTTTCCTTTGTCTGCTATTGAAAGTGATCATTTTAATAGTGAAGAGGTTGGTGAGCTTTGGGGCTGATGGGAAGTGCGACACCCCTGACAGCCTACGAATATGAGCAAGTCGATAACACAACACGAGCACACAGCACACCCTCAACACCTGCACACTCTTGCTGCTAACCTAATTATCTGCAACAAAGGCCCCTGCGATTTCAGACACACATCTTTCTGCCATTTACTTACTTATTACTGTGCATTAAAACAGACAGAACGCGAGAAAAAAAACCCTCAACAATTGTGTCTTATATTGCAGCCTTGGCCGAATGCCACATGGCTTGTATTACAATAGCATCAGACACTTCAGAATGAGTGTCTATTAATTTGGGATGCATGAAAAAATAGCTTCATGACAGCTGGTGGCAGAGAGGCGCGTAAACCAACACAAAGACATCAGAGAGGAATTATTCTAGCAAATCACAGCCAAACGTAATAGTAAGTAATCAGCAATTAAATAATTTAATGGAACAAAAGTTGAGTATTTCTATCTTCGTAGCACCGCAGTGGACACAATACTGTTTCTGTAAGTTGGACATAAGCATGAAAACTGCTCTATTTATATAGCAAGAGCAGCACGAGAGGCTGTGAAACACACATACTGCCTATATAGGAAAGCATCTAAAGAGCATTTACCTCCATTACGGCTGCACAATTGTCTAAATGTTGTTTTAATTAAAGAAAATGCTCCAATACCTGCATCGAAATATGCATAGTAATAGACAGTCATGCTCACTGGCTGCTTTCAGACCACAGTATCTATGGAGAACATCTAAACTCTGTCTGATAATGTAGGGTTTTTAATGTGTAGCTATTTAAATGTGTATTATTTCTGTCAAGAAGACACAACAGAATTAGATCTTGCAGGATTACTCTGAGTTGATATGAGCATCTTATTTGGTTGCAACTGCACAATGCACACAGTAGTTTATGGGTTTTCAAAATGTGCTAATAACATCATATATAAATCTCGTCATAACTGCCTACAACAACCTAGAAACTAGTCAGGGGTTAAGGGTAAGGAATCTAAAAGAAAAAATATTTACGTGCACAAAAATTCAAATGTTGCCCCTATTCTAAAAAAGAGAAAACATACGTGTGTTTTGTTTCTCCTTTAAATCAGAAATACAGGCTTTTCTTTTTAGCATGTCTCTCTACCCTCAAGCCTTGCAAACTGCTAGTAAGTTGGTTTGTGTACAACACACAGAGCTGACCATAAACAAAGTCCTAGTTTCCTATTATTTTTGAGTCACCCTAATGCACCACCTGACCTGGCATTTACCTTTAATTGAAGGCAGGTGTGCTGGAGTGAGTGTGGAGCGTGGAAGATACAATCATGGTTTTTATTGTTTGATGATGTCGTTTAATACCCCATTTATTTGAGCTTTATTTTTGTAAAGGCCTGTTTCTTTGGGAAAATGTTTGTTTGGAAAGTTTTGTTTTCATTTTTTGAACGTGACAGTCAAGACAATCGGTTTATAACGTCATCTTACAACTCTCCATACATCCTGCAAATCAGTCAACTTTACAACCAACTGAAACTCCTGGATCATCAAACAGTGAGTAAAACTAAACTAAAGACAGCAGAAGAAGAAGAAGAAACAATAAATTGTGAAGACAATAATGCCTCAACAAAAAATAACATTTTAAGTCTTATGTGTGATTTGGCTTCATATGAGCAGAGGAAATCTCTGCTTGTCGCTAGGCATTGTAAAATACCATAGGCTTGTACTAATACAGTTAGCATGTTATATTTGTTTGGAAAACATGTTTAGCATAAGACAGTTGTTTTGTTAGTGAATCTTGTGAGTTGTAATGGAGCCAAATTGTGTGCCGTTACCTTTGTTAAATGTTGCTGTTGTCCCTGGTTTTATATGAGTAGAGGAAAAGTCTGCTAGCTGCACGGCTAATATATACAATGTAAAATGCCATAGGCTTGTGCTAAAAACATTAGCATGTTGTATCTGTGGAGAAAATGTGCCCAGATAAAGACAAGTGTTTGTCTGTGAATGCTGCGAGTTTAGTGAAGCTGATTTGTGTACTTGTGTTTGAAACTGTTTCTATTAAGCCATGTTTAATGTGTGTTTAATGTGTGTTTTGAATCCAGAAACCTCCACCGCCAACTAGTGTTTTGGAGGTGTAACTGCAGAGTGACAGACACACCACCGCACAAGTATAAATTCTCAAAACGGCGTAGGCCACGTACGTAGGGCCTGCTGCACAACTATAAATCCCGCTTAATTCTAATGCATATTCTGAATGTGCTGTATTCATGTCTTAAGAATGCTCGTGAAACCCAAAGAATACCAACATACCTCACATCTTCATTGAAAAATGCTACAGTCAGAAAAAGGCTTAATTCTAAATATCCAAACATAATTTGCGGTTTACATGACCTGTATCAAATTCTGAATACCGTCATATTCAGAAAGATATCAGACTATTAGTGTGCATGTAAAGCTTGTGGGTAAAATTGTTTAGGGTAAAATGGACGATATAACAACAGATTCAATACGCCATTCACTTCTATGCCTCACAGTTTGAAGAGTTTGAACCAAAACCTAAAATACTATTTGTATGATTTAAAATCAAAAGGTTTGATCAACCGCTACACTGACCACGTTTTGCCACGTACAGGAAGAAAATATGCAGCTGTCTTTGGCATGAACTCAAAGACGGGACCTCTGTGTGGTCTAGACAACCTACCTGCCAGGTGTTGTACAGCGGAGGTGGTGTGTCAAATACAGGAACTGTCACTGCATGTTATCCTCTCAGCCACTTGAGGCAAGTGTCTGATGGTAAAGATGATACTGTATCTACATTACAGTAGAAGTGTAAAGGAGCTACTGACATTAAAATGTTATTCAAAGTGCAACCTGCATCCTAAATGTGGCACGTCACAGCTGCATACCCTCTGAGCAGCCTATAGATCAATAGTTACTAAAATTAATGTCTCATTATGTTGTGAATTCACTAGAATCATCACTATTTCAAGCACAGACAGGCATCAATGTGTGTGTGTGTGTGTGTGTGTGTGTGTGTGTGTGTGTGTGTGTGTGTGTGTGTGTGTAACGCTTAATGGCAAGGACAGGACCCTTGGGGCTAAGGTTGGGTGTCACACAAAGGGCTGAGAGCTCACCTAACGGTGTCTACCCCTAATCGGCCTCTCACTTTCGGTGTCGGGGGAGCGGTGTGAATGACATCAGTCCTCACATTTCAACGAGACAAACTCCTGTCTTCTTATTTACCGTCTGCTAATAGTCATAAATCCCGCCTCTGGTGCGCTGCTCACCTTTTACCCTCTTAAACTCAAAGACAACAGCTCGTTCTAACATCTCCGTACATACAGCTGATAGGGATCTCACTGGTTTCCTTATGTTCTACCTGTGGGGATGTTTATGGGACAGATACTCGGCCAGTTTGGTGTCTCAGATTTACTTATTTTAATTAGAAAATAAAACTAGTAAACTTGCAGTATAAATGCAATTACTTGTGATTAAAGATCTGACAGCTCTGACAAAGGTGAATAATGTGAGGAACCGTGTAATTGGGTAGGGACGTGTCACCACCTGCGTGTATTGCCATTCACAAAGTTCAGATTCTTCGCCCGATAAAGTCAAGGAATCCCAGCGGGGTATCAGTCAGCGGGGGCTGTTACCTGGAGCCATGGGTGCAATGTTTCAGGTGAACTCTGAGTGAGCGTAACGCCACACCAACTTCAGACGACGGGCTCTTTGTTCCACGCCGTGTCTCACCAGACACAGATGGGGAGGAACACTGAGCTTTACACACCTCTGGCGGCACCAAACATGCCTGTCGACGAGCCAAATGCGATGGAATCGGACCAAAAGTGGTTCGCTGTCATTTTGGATGGATTTAACAAGGCAATTAGGTAAACACTGTGTGGTTTGGCTCACTGCGGGAATAAATTAACAACCTGCTGAGAGGGGCGTGAATTATCAGTGGATTATCAGTGATTTGATGAAGTCGGATTCTTCAAATTGTCAGTGCATTTCAAGACTGGCTACGTCTCCCTTTATGGATATCATATGATTCAATTTGGAGACCACAAATGTGTATATTTACTTCATAACTATGCAATAATGTGGACTCATACAGAAGTAATCCCTCTCAATCATCACTTATGACCCACTAGAAGTGTGTGGCAGTGTGTTTTTCTGCATTGACTCTGCCCTCTGCCTGAAATTTCTTATTTTCTTCTTATTTTCTATGTTCAGGCTGTTTATGGGCGTGTACCCCAACAGCGCTCAGGTGGTGTCAGGGCTTTAAAAAAAGGTAGCGACCAGGTGCCAGACTGTAAGCAACAGGCATCCTGTTGCACTAATAAAACATTTTTTAAAAAAGGCCAATATAGTGAGGCAAAACTCCAAACGAGAGTGATCTGGGGTTGGCTTATACTTTCGCTTTCCTAACAGTAATCGAGAAAACTGAATATGTACCTTTAAACCTCCATACCTTTATTAAAGGTATTCTATGCAATAATGAAATCAATGCAAACAATAAATCTTTGCACCCTGGTAGTACCTGTTGAAATTAAAACCAATAAATCTGTCAATACCTTTTTTTCAAATTACTGAATAATTTGCAACCATTTTAAACATATTTAGAAAAAATATACACAGCTAATTTTGCAGTTTTGTATTACTGACCCCATATTATATATATAATTTATTTATTTACACTAGTAATTTTTTTTACATTTTATTTAATTCAAGTTTTTGCATGTGTTTATTATTATTTATATAATTATTTATTTTTCTTTTTTTAATAGTTTATTGCATTTTTCTTTCCATTTTATTTATTTAATTTTAAAAAAAAATTATTTATCTTTTTTTTATTCAACTCCAACTCTGATGGAAACTGTAAGGAGGATTTGCATTTTGCTTACGAAATTAGCTGTTTTGGTGATAACTCTCACTCTGTGCTGTTTGCTCGTTACACTGGCTCCAATACTTGTGTTTGGTGTGAATATAAAAAAATATATATTTATGGTGTAGGGAGGAAAAATATTTGTAGCTTCAGGGTGGGGATTATTTTTGGTTTGTCCAACTGTGGCTGGGATTTACTGCTCTTTTTATATGACTTTAAACACAGATAAAAAGACTGTGCACAAATAACTGATTCACTGATGAGTGAATAAGACGTCTGAAAATAGTAAAAAATGCACATCAAAATCTTCAAACTGCTTCAAAACCAACAGATGTTAAATTTACGTTGATATAAGACAGAGAAAATCAGGATATCCTCGCGTTAAAGAATCCAGAACAAATTTATGTTTTTCATTTTTCTTTGATAAAAGACTTACTGATTACTTAATAATCAGAATTGTTGTTAAATAATTTCCTGTTGACCATTTTTCGACAATAATTTTAGTGTTTGAGGAGAGTAAATAAATCCCCAGACTGTCATCAGTCCAGTAACATCTCATTTGACAAATCGCTACAGTACTTCCTACATGAAATACTCTAGATGTGGCCCGTCATTTAGATGCCTAAACTTTGGTTGGTGACATACCCATCTACGTCAGTAACTACATTTATCTAAAGTCATGAACACAGAAGATGGCCGGTTAAGTTCTGAATAGCTACGTCTCTGCCTCCACCCCGACCTGCCTCGGCTAACAGGAAGCCATTAGAGTCTCGGCAATAACCATTTACATCCATTCACCCGGCTCTGACTTTATTTCCATCCACATAAGTGCATTTTCTGCGAGAGGTTAAAATATGAATCCCCCTCCTTTTTCTCCTCAATGGGTCTGGTTGTCTGGCCGACTTGAGAGGGCACAATCTATGACTGATTTAATTTGCTCTTTACGAACATCTCTAACAGCATTACCCCCAGAGCATACACTGACTGCCCCCATCTGACTCCATTAACTCCCAAATCGGGTTTAAAGACCATATTGATGCCGTCCGTTATTAAGGGTGATTATCAAAACAACAGACAATGGGCCAAAGTGTCTGTTAACTAGTTTATCCATAATTTCACATAACTGTAACAGATGGCAGGGCTGTCAATTACATTCTGTATCTGCTGCACACAGCGGCCACACACTGTCTGGATATGCAGCGTATTAGCCTTCACATTAAAAGAACGATAGTCTGCTCACAGGTGGCCGCAGGAAATGGGCCGAGCACACAAAATAAACCAAATGTTAAACATAGAAATGCATCCATTTGAGGAAACAGTTGCCAATTACCAGCTGGTGGTTTTTAGCTCTCGCTGAGGGTCTTTCTGTATGATTAAAAAAAAAAAAAGAAAGTCACAGATAAAAAATCCTAATGTTGCCGTTCAGTCCACTTCACCACCTTTATTCTCCTCAATTAACGAGAATGGCTTTTGAAGCTGTAATTAAGTGTCTCTGCTCCACTCGGCCTCTTCATTATTCATGAATCCCTATTGATCATATCTTACAACCTATACCGTGGGGATGACTGTAATATCCTGAGTCCCCAAAACAAATAGCTGAGCTTCCCGAGTTAAAATTAACATCTTGGCCAGCGACCAAGGAAAAGTTTCCGTTTGATACTAAATCCAGCATCTGATGCCAAATTAAATGATGTCAGAGAATCATGAAGCCTATATGGTCTTATTAAATATACCACTGCAGAGGATTGGACAATAATTATTAGATATTATTCTTTAGTGAGCTTCAGTGAGGCTGATGATATGATCACATCATCAATGCTGCAACCAGCAGTTAATTTAATTACTGATTAATCTGCATATTATTTTCTAAATTAATCACTTTTTTGCTAAAATGTCAGAAAACAGGGGAAAATGATGATCACAGTTTCTCACAGCCCAAAACCATACCATCAGATCACTTTTTTGGGGGTTAACAGTCAAAAACGAAAAGATATTCAGTTTACAATCTTACATGGTTGAAAAAAGCAGAAGGTTTGGGAAAAAAAGGATAAAATATTTCAGATTATTTCTTGTCTTGATACACACATTGCTAAACATTTTATTAGGGATACACTCATTTTGAAATACCGATGTTTAAATTAACAATTAAGCCAGTAGCAAATACCTGTGGGTTTTTTGGAATTTGGAATTTATTCCCTCTTTTGTGCCTGAGAAACAAAGAAACCTTCCTTGCAAAAAAATAATTAAACTGTTGTAAAGTCATTCAGCCCTTCAATACACTGTCTCTGAATGAGCACAAATTCAGTCATAAAGTTATGAATCAACCTTTCATATAAACTTCTTTAACATGACATATATTATAATTCCCTCTCAAAAATCTATTCAAATTGCTCTAAAAACATAACATATTTCTCCTTCAAACAGCTGTATTTATTCAAGTTTCTCGCCACAACTATATTTTACAGGGGTACATTTTAACATATCATTTGAACGGTATAATTTACCTTCATCCAACACTCACTTTTAATGAATAGAGTCCGATTTAACGCCCAGTCTCTTTTACTAGCTCAGGCTACACATTTTGACTAAATAAAGGCCTGTCTCAATTATAAGCCTGGTCTGGTTGCCAAGCACTTCATTTTTTTTTAATAAAAGTTCTTCAGATGTATAAAACCGAGTTATTGGCTACCTCAAATTATTTGTCCATTCCTCGATTACCCTGTAAGTTATTCATTTTCCTTTAGTCCGTAAGGATCCTCAGATCAAAAGAATCAAAAGGGTTTGTCATAAAAATGAATCCAAGTTGTGAGGATTGTTTTAACAGGATAAAGTGGTGTTGTGAGGTATGCCACTCTCTCTCTGATGCTCTGTCTGTCGGAGCTAGAATAATTCATAAGTGATAAATTATCTGAAACCATATTTTTATACTAGTAATATTCATACTGGTTTAAATAAACAATTTGATTGTATTTCCCGATTTTTGCTGAGCAACATTTTTGTGTGAAAGGAATTAAAGACCTGTCCCAAATATAGGCCTGTTGAGATCAGTGATTTGAGCAAATAATAGCCGGGCTGCTGATTGAAGTATTACGGTAGTTCCAGCCACCAGCTGCTAACGGCTAACAGCTAGTGTTGACTAGCTCCCTGTTGATTTCAACACGGATTTGTTGTTCACAATGTCGCGTTATCAGAGAAAAAAATAGGACCAGTCCCATGATGCATTGATAGTGACTTGAATGCGTCCTTTTGTCCCAAATGCGTGAGGAAGATCTTTGTTTCTCCCAAACACATTGTCCCCAGGATGCTAGGACGTCGTTAGTCTCGAGCCCTGCTTTTTAGCCTGCGCAAAATTGATGTGACACAACAAAAAAACAGCGGCCACTACGATTGGTTAATATCATTTTATCTACTAATAGGCTGATGGCAGTCAACAAGGCGAACAGCGGCCAATACAAATATTTAGCCGATAAATCAATGCATGCCTGAAAATACTCATATTATATTATGATATGAGTATTTGTCTCTAGTACATTTTTACATAATAGGGTGCAATGTATTGTGCATATAAACAATATAACAGTATAAACAGACAACATTTAGTCCCATGTACAGGCCTATAAAACATAGCATTACCGACTGTGTGTCGTGCACAACCGCAGCTCATTCCACATTCAAAGAAATTATTATGTAATGAATATTAATGGATTGGAGCTTTATTTTAAACATGTATTCAAATGTACTGAAACTCAATCTCCACCTGTGTTAAGTAGGAATGTGTAAAACATGAACCCTACTGGTTGATGTTTAACTAAATTAACAAAAGAGCGCTTGAAGAGCCCTCAAACATGACTGGTATTACATGCTGGGTGATGAATTTGGAGGAAACACATTGAGTCATCTTCAAATTGACAGATGCAGAATCTCTCCACGGGACTCTTCACAGCGGCTCACAGTGCTCGAGTGAAAAAATAGATTTTTTTTTTTTTTTTTTTTTTACCAAGTTTAATCACACGCTATTACAAGGCAGCTTTTATCATTGCCTTCCACTGTGTAAGTGCTGGTGTCTTCACTAGTTCATTACAGACACTTGTGATTCTGCAGCACCCTTCTCATGTGTAATTGCATGGTTAGCTTTCCTCTGCAGCTTCCTACACACACTCTGGCGCAAATTATTTCCAATTCCAGTTTTCTTTCAAGAGCGACGCTGCAATTACAGAAATCTGAACATCCTGGTAATTTCCCCACAATTTTCGGTTTTGTTGAAAAACGCAGCTAAGAGATGTTTCTGGGAAATTCTTCAGAATTATTTCCTTTTAGTGCGGAATTCATCCTCTCACCAAGTTTAGCTGTGTCCCTGATGAACCTGATGAACTCTGAGCTCCAGGGGAAACACAATCTGATAAATTACACTGTTGGTGAAACAACTTTCAGGTATTATTTTTGTGGCTTGTGTCTGGAAAATAAACACCCGTGTTGTTTCTGTGGTAAATGCATCCACTCTTATTACATTTTGTACATCACACATAGGGATTCTGCCACATATGTGAAAGGTTATTATAAAAGATTCATAATTACTAATAATGGGCACTCCGTATATTTTCTTTTAATGGCTAAATACTTTTTTCTCCACATAAAAAGAGACCAAAAAGCTGCAGCGGCTGCTAATATCATCTATTTAGACAGCAGAATTTGCAGCCTTTGTAAATGGCCAGCTCCTGGCCTTTTGTGTGCCTCCATTCATTATCACCACAAAGCAGTTGATGTCTCCCCTCGCTGCCTTTTCTGTGCTAAGCACCGGCGCACCAGGCTGTCCATTACAGGCCTGTGACGCATGCAGCCCAGGGAGACGGCCAAACAGAGAGGAATGTCAGTATAGAGTTAAATTAACAAGCTGTGTGGAATCTGTGGCGAGTCAGGAAGACACGATGTATCTACGGTAACTGAGGTCTGATCATTTGTTAGTGGAGATGCTGTCAGTGAATCCGCAGCCTTTCGCCTGGTGGCTTTTCTTCTATTAATCAGCTGACAGCGTGGAGTAGTCAAGTTACGGTCGCAGGAACTCAATTGTTGTTTCTCAAATATGCAATTAGTCCACACTCCATATGCTGACCGTGAAGAGGGAGACGGGCTCCTTTTCTGCTCCTCCTGAATAAACTGGATTATATAAACTGGCACAAAGACCTCATGAAACAGTCAAATTTCAGAGCAGGAGACGACATGAAGATGAACAACACAAGTAACCTGCACTTTAAATTATGACGTGAATAGATCTTTAGCTCCTTCTCTCCATCTTCTCTCTGCAATACACACACACACACGTGCACACACACACCGTAATTACCCCTCAATCCATACAAATTGAATGAAGCCAGAACCGTGGTCTAAGAATATAGACCATAATTAATAAATTACAGCCACTCCACTCAATCATTCTCCACTTTGGGGACATGCAGACATCCCATTCTCCGCAGAGTAATTGACCGAGAGCTCACAGAAAACACACCTAGTGGCTCGGCGGCGGCTTTGCGGACGCATCTGGTGCCACCTCTTGCATCCAAACAGATGCCTGAGTGAAACTGTGGGTCATATCGCAGATATCTCCTATCCCGTGTGTTTACAAGTAACAAATCAAAAGCATGCATTATTTCTGGGCTCTGGAAATACGCCTGAGGGAGCTATCAGGTTGCTCTGCCACCCCCCGAGCTTCCCCTCGCAGCTGCTGCACACGAGCAAAGATCTTTTCTTTTCTTTTCTTTTTTTTTCAAAGACACAGTCGTGGACTCCAAAGAAGCAAATGGTATTTGAGTTTAAAGCACAAATCCGATGGCGAAATCTATTTTTCCTGGTGGTGACTGCAGCTGAATGCTTGGAATCAGATAATGAGACACAAATATTCACCTCTGTCTATATCTGCACACACTAAGTGGGGTAAAACACCTTAACAAGTCTTTGTGAAACACAGGGAGAGGGCTCGCCGCACACCGCCTCCATTTACAAATATTTCTTTGAAAATAATATATTTTGTCGTCGCCATGTGTGTGTCCCCTCGGGCGAGAAAAGGGCCCGCTGGAGACCGTCTAATGATCGCGGGGTCATGTATCAAATACACAGCAGCTGGAGGCGAGAGGGGAGAGTACATACAGTCTGGATGTTTGGGGTGGAGGGGGTGTGAAGTAAAGCCTGAGTGGAGTCTGTAAGGAAAGCCCAGGCTGAGTGTTTGGGTGCTGGGGGTGGGGGTGTGAGAGCTGTAATGGATGCTGACCAGGGGGCCGTAAGAGCTCTGACCTTTGTCTGTCTTAACAATAATTACTTCATTCAGCTAATTCCTCTAACAAGCCACACTGACGCACGAGCAAAATAAAATGTTTGTGGATCAATTCAGGTAAAAATGGCACCAAGGATCAGCCAATACAACCTTTAAAATCAATGCCACGCTGAGAGATAATCTCTAACTAATTAGCCAGATCATCACCTTGCAGATCTGAGAATGTGAATAAATGATGCTTATTCACATCCAATGATGCTGCAATTGCGTCGATTCAATCAGCTGAGCTCATTTGCAGGGAGGCAGAGTGACTTAATAAAAAAAACTGAAGTGTTAAGGCAGTAATTAGAGAGCACACTAAAGTGACACGTTTTTTTATCTAATCTAGTCTATGATTACGTGGGATTACTCCTTTTCCAAATACTTGTGTTTTTAAGGAAAAAACAGGAGTCCCATGTGCCCAAAGGCTGAATACAGTATGATTTCATTTTTGTCATTTCGTTTCAAAGGAACAGGGAGGAGAAAACAATCTTATTTTACCTGCCTCTCTCTCAAAACACAATAATCATAAGGAGTAGATGCTTCAACAAGGGAACAGCATCTACACGACAACTCCATTTAATGTTTTATATTGTTCTTTCCTTATACATTATATTATACATAATATTCACACAACCCTTTAAATCATTCTCTTAAGAATTCCACAGTTTAACGCCCACCTCTGAAATACACATCTGTTTTAATGTAGTCCATGCAAACTGGTGCTTTAAGTGAAATTTTCTTGCTCAAGCTCGTTGTCCTCTGAAATAAAAACCAACAAGTTTTGTAAATGTTCTGGTAAAAGAACAAAAGAAAATGGCTGTATCTTCAAACTACAAGGAGCCCAATCAAGTATTTAGTATCTATGAAATTGTGATAAGTTGACTACAGAGTATGCTATGGACTTTTATTTATTTACTAATAAAGTCATTATTTTTATTATTAGAAACATGCACACATACGCAGTGTAAAACAATAGGGAAAGCATTTTTCTAAAATTCTAAAAATTATTGTTTTTCCTCATTTTTCAAAAATTCTGACTCTGACTATTGATAAAAGTGTGATTTTTCATGTGCTCTAAAAATTTCAGAGTTGTACTGTTGGATATTTGCCCAAAGTTTGACCATACAAGATTTAAAGACTTTAGACCAATCACAACAAATGATCATATTACAGCGTGTAAATTCAATGCTTATAAGACCCGCTCAAAACGCCTTTTAACCACATTCAGGACAGATTTTTGGATGAATCATGTTTTACTTATCTAAGCATTGCAGGTAAGTAGTATATATGTGGTCTTGTGCAGGTAAGTGTTACGTATATGGTTATTAGAGTGAGTTAAGTTAATCTACATTTTGCCAACAAGTGTAAGTATGAAGCAAAATGACAGGATTATAGTTTTTTTTAAAGATTTGTAATATTAGAAATGTGGATTTTTACATAGAAAGGCTTCACTCATTTTCAGAATTTACAAGAGATTAAAATTAGATAGATTCAAATGTAAGAGTATTTAATGACTTTTAAGGCCTTATTGTTGTAACACTGAATTTAAGACATTTAAAGACTTTTTAAGGACCTGTATACAACCTGGATTAAATAGAATATTTGAGTACAAGTGGCTCAAACATGTTTAAGAAAGCCGCAGGTTTCTCCAGATTGTGAAATAATGGTTGTTTTAAAAAGGATCACTATAGGTCTAATTACTTTTTTTTATCTGTAATTAGTTGGACTTTATACTTGTATTTTCTGTGGTGAAGTGAGATTGTTCAACCTGAGAATTTCTTTAATTGAATGTCTCTTGACCAACATTTTATTGCAGTCTCTTAATGTGGGGTGCGTGCAGTAATATCCTGACAATTTGTAATTAAAATTGGCCCTAATTGTTTTCAAATAACTGTAAAATTGTTGTGATGTT
Organism: Epinephelus moara; assembly: GCF_006386435.1. Lineage (NCBI taxonomy): Eukaryota > Metazoa > Chordata > Actinopteri > Perciformes > Serranidae > Epinephelus > Epinephelus moara. Next base: position 13,610,022 of record NC_065518.1, on the reverse strand, counting down.
CTGCAATCTTCAGCCTCAATCCAACCTGTGTTTTCCCAGAACAAGAGGGGGAATGCCTGGAAGCAGAGTGAGACAGTCATATCGTACTACTGCCACCTGCTGGTCATGCTTTTTGCTTTACATTATGATGTGGAGCCTTTGGCGCAGCATTTACAGACTGTACCTCTGGTCTTGTTGGCTCATCAGAGCCAGCACACTGTGGACTGACCTGAGGAGCGTGTCCCAGCAGGGCCCACAGCGAATCAGCCGACAGGGTCCTGACTCTGGAAAACTCGAGCGTGTCCGTCTCCTGCCGGTTGAGAGCGATGTACTGGCAGCCCTGGTAGTCTCCTTTCAGCTGCTCGCCACCGTGCAGCCGCACCAGATCCCATGTCCCCACCCGCCTCAGGACCTCCCGCACTGACTCCATCTGCCTGTACGACAGATGACCTGCAGGCAAGACAAAACAACATTTTAAAAAAGTTCATCTGGAGGCATTCCTGTCAGAAGTTTGCTTAATTAAATTACTGTATCTAGTGGAATGCATTACACTGGAAGAAATATGAGACATGGCAAGTTGTTGAGTATTAAAAGTTGTATCACCTTAAGATAAGTTTTAAAAATTCAGAAATTCTCATAGTTTTTAAGTACTTTTGGGCATTTTAAAGAGTCCTCAGGGCAGTAATAGACAAATATAACATGTTAAAATTGAGATGTTTGCAGTGTCTTGAACATACAGTTTATCTTTTTAGGACCCACTCACCAGAGAGCCAGGAGGGAGTCAGTGCATCTGATATCCAGGCGACGTAGCCCTCCCTGAAAGACCGGAGGAAGTCGTCGATCTGGCTGTGAGAGACCAGCTCCCTCCTCTTCCTCAGCTCCTCATCCAGCTCACAGTCTGGAGAGAGGAAGACAACCCTGGGGAAGAAGAGGCTCTGGCGCACCAACACTCCACTCCTCATCAAATGGCCACATAAGTTAGCCGTCTTGGTCTAAAGGAGAAGAGGAAGATTTTTGATTAATCATCTAGTCTATGAAATGCCAGGAAGCACTGGCTGGTCATATTTGTAGTCTTGTTTACTTTTTATTGAATCAGACAGTCTTTGATTAAATTCTGTATTTTTACTAGAACATGCTTTAATGGTCAAATTCCCTCACTCTGTCTGTGCTGGAACACCTGTATTCACCCTCTGTATCAAACGTTCTGTTTTACTGGCTGTCTCTTTAAGCCCCCCTCCCAAAAAAGTCCAGCTGGCTCTGACTGGTCTGCATTTCTAGGTCTTCTGTGTCTCTGCACAGTCATAGCAGCAGGGGAATGACTGTAACTGAGAACAGCGGCACTTGTTAATGTATACTGTATGTATAAATTACTAATAAAAGCTTCTAAACACAACCGGCCATGTTCCAGCAGGAATATGATCCAAAATCAGGGAGAAATTAACAACATTGGCGACTAAGATTACATGTTTCCCTGAGGTTAGCATGTAGCTACATGTACATTAGCAGTGTACCTGCAGCCAGGAATGACTGTAACAGAGTTTAGCAACTTTTTACTGTGAAAAATCACCCATAAAAGCTTCTAAACACAACGTTATCAAGAAGCTACATTTAGCAGCGTAGGCTACATAATAGCTCCATTTCCACCAGGCACTTTCAGTGTGGTACCTTTGGAACCAAAAGTAACCCTTCAGACATGGTACCTAGACCCTAGCGTTTCCACCGCTAACAGTTCTCTTAAACGTGGGCGGGATTGTTGTCACTCATTGCTCCGTCCAGCACTCACTGTATTTCCTCCTTTATCAGTCTGCACCTTGTTTATCGTCCACAGAACGAGTCTGCATGCCGACACTTTCAGAACAAAATAAAACAGGCTGCAGTGAGAGTCTCTCTCCATGGGATATTTAAAAATAGCGGGTTTGTGCATTTAGTCCTTCTCAGGCAAGCTCAGGGGTTTAGTGAGGCTGGAGCCCACAGGAACAACACTCTGCAACCCTTTTATTTCTCATAGTGAGGATTAGAATATATGCAGCTCACATAATCCGGACGAAATTAATATATATAAACACTTGAAGATCCACTCATTACTGAAGTTGTGTGTCATATAAAAACTACAGTGATGGTCAAAGTTGTCACAGTGAAATTTAAGGTGTGCTGATTAATTCACATCGTCACCTCATGCATTGAGTAACATTACAAGTTAACGTTCCACCTTAAAAGTCGCCGGCAGTCGGCCCAATGAATCAAGTTATTATTTTCTCCGACTCATCACTTCTCTGAAACATCCTTCCATTTTATAGTTACAGTTTCCTAATAAAACTCTCCACAGTATGAACAGTGGTTACATGAGCCTCAAAACCAGCCACAACTCAGCCCTGAGCAGAGTGACCGTCCTCTATTGACCAATCAACAGACTGCAGTGTTCACAGCTCCACCTTTTAGTACCAGATCTGTGTGCTAGGTACCCCAACAGAGGGGGGACCAAAAATGGGGACGGTACAGAATGGTTCCATTGGTACCATCCACAACTTTTCACAGTGGAAACGGAAACAAAGCGTACTGAACTGAACTGAACTGTACTGCTTTGTGGAAACAGAGATAATGTACAGATGTACAGCAGTGTGCCTGGAGCACATGACCATATAAGGAATCCGGCACATTATGACATCATACTGTCACCAGGGTAGAAAAAACTGTTGGCAACAGAATATTTAGTTCATAAATGGTGAAGCTTAAGGTCCCCTTTAATTTTGGGAATTTTCATTCCTTTAGTAAATTAAAAGCTGATATTTGGGGAAAAAAATATGTTTGTGTTTTTTTTAAAGCAAAGTGTAAACACTGGCCAACAGAGATACTCAATTATCAGAACTAATTATTAATGTGCTGCTGATAGACTAATTAATTAATGGGCCGAGGGAATTTATTAATCCAGAAATTTGTCAGCATGTGCCAACACTCACACAGGATGCCTCTGTATTAAACAGTTATATAATGACCGAAATGCCACATAAACGCAGATGTCCACTTTTCATCCTGTAAAAGGACCCACTTTAAGAAATTATTCAACTTTAAATTGGCACAGACGGCAGAGCCGAATCTGCTTTGTGTAGATTAATGAAGTTAATACGTCCAATTCAAGCAGAACTATTTAAATAATGCAGTGTGTGTTTGCCATCATCAGACTCTTCTGTCAAGCTCCACGTCCAAATTGAGCATCTATAGAGATGGAAATGAATGACTCCAAACAGACCCAGGCACATAAGGTGACAGCTGTGTTTAGGCACCTGCCTGCTTTCACCCCTCCTCCTCCTCTGAACATAATTATGGCCTTTCAAATGAAGAGCGGCCACTCGGGAAGTTTAGGAAGCCTCGCTGTAGTGTTTGAAATTTCCATATAAATTGTTATGGTGACTCAGAATCTCTTAACCCGGCTGGAGTTCGGATGAAAACAATGTGCTGGACAATTGATTGGACCTTGGACACAAGTGTGCCAGACAGTTTGACATTTAGGTTTTCATGATGGCATTTCAGCGTTACAGCGAAATGTGTCTTTTCTTTTTTTACCATGATAGCTTTGAGGGGATCTTCAATCTGCTCAATGCAGGTATTGGTAAAGTTTTGGTCCTCTTCTTTAACTTGCACGTGCCAGTTCTGGTTGTGAGCGGACACTGTGCCTCTCCAGGGTTTTACATCGATGCAGAAGATCCCCTGGCCTTAGTAGAAAGAAGAAAACATTACTCCATGTGAAGCAGTACAGACTCAGAACAATAGTTTTATATCACATATACTGCTTGTTTCCAATCACAGTGACCATATACACCACCAGCCACTTTATTAGGTACACCTTGCTCTTTTACCTTCAGTACTGCCTTTATTCTTTGTGGCATTCAACAAGGTGCTGGAAACATTCCTCAGAGATTTGGGTCCATAATGACATGACAGCACCACACACCACATCCCAAAGGTGCTCTACTGGTTTGAGATCTGGTGACTGTGGAGGCCATTGGAGTACAGTGACCTCATTGTTGTGTTCAAGAAACCAGTTTGAGATGATCTGAGCTTTGTGACATGGTGCGTTATCCTGCTGGAAGTAGCCATCAGAAGATGGGTACACTGTGGTCATAAAGGGATGGACATGGTCAGCAACAATACTCAGGTAGGCTGTGGTGTTTAAACCATGCTCAGTTGGTACTAAGAAAATATCCCCCTCACCATTACACCACCACCACCAGCAGCCTGAACCGTTGATACAAGGCAGGATGGATCCATGCTTTCATGTTGTTTACACCAAATTCTGACCCTCCCATCTGAATGTGGCAGCAGAAATCCAGACTCATCAGACCAGGCAACGTTTTTCCAGTCTTCTATTGTCCAGTTTTGGTGAGCCTGTGTGAACTGTAGCCTCAGTTTCCTGTTGTTAGCTGACAGGAGTGGCACCTGGTGTGGTCTTCTGCTGCTGTAGCCCATCTGCTTCAAGGTTGGACGTGTTGTTGGTTCAGAGATGGTCTTCTGCAGACCTTGGTTGTAACCAGTGGTTATTTGAGTTGCTGTTGCCTTTCTATTACCTTGAACCAGTCTGGCCATTCTCCTCTGACCTCTGGCATCAACAAGGCATTTTCACCCAGAGAACTGCTGCTCACTGGATATTTTCTCTTTCTGGGACCATCCTCTGTAAACCCTAGAGATGGTTGTGTGTGAGAATCCCAGTAGATCAGCAGTTTCTGGCACCAACAACCATGCCACGTTCAAAGTCACTTAAATCACCTTTCTTCCCCATTCTGATGCTCAGTTTGAACTTCAGCAGGTCGTCTTGACCATGTCTACATGCCTAAATGCATTTAGATGCTGCCACGTGATTGGCTGATTGGCTGTTTGCATTAACAAGCAGTTGAACAGGTGTATCTAATGAAGTGGCTGGTGAATGTATATGGTGATGTAAAACATCATCATTTACAGATTTGTCATATTGTCAAGATTTTTTTTTTTTTTTTGCATATACTCTGTATTTAGACTGTAAGACTTAAATTAAATAATTAAAAAAACAATAACTGCTACAGCATGCTGGCTCACTGTCACTTACTGGGACACTTGAATGGAACAGAGCCATCATTAGTTTCATTAGTAACACCTGTGCTTTTCAGGCTACGACAAGCCCAAACCTCTGCTGTGAAAAAGGTCTGACAGAATGATTCCAGCTTTATCATGGCATTCTTTTTTATTCTAGATACCAACCTGTGAGGATAACAATGTTGATGTCGTCTTTGGTGGTCTGAAACTGGTCGGGGATACGCAGATTACTATAAACATCTTCCTTTCTCAGCCCGGTGAGTTTCCTACAGTGCAAGTATCAAAAAGATAAGAATAGAAAAGGTATGTAACATAAGGTAGTTTGTGCAAAAGAATACTTCTAAAGCTGCATTACTTGATTTTATGTTGGCCACTTGGGGACAGCGGAACAAGCTGCAAACCCAACATTGACATATTATCTTACGTTGTTACAGCAAACATGTTAGCATGTCCATCAGACAAAGAGTAACACCAGCATGCATGTGGAGTTGTGCCTCTGTCCATCCCACCAATGTAAGTCCAGTATTCCCTGTCATTTTTATCTCTTATTTATTCTCCACCAACCTCTGAGGTAAACATCTGGCTCTTCAGCTGCTAAATGCTTCACTATGCTCACTAGCTAGTCGCTAACTTTGTCGGCCTGCTGTTTGGTGCTGGGCAGGTAGCGTACAGCAGGTTTATCTATTTATTTTAGGAATAGGAATATATGAGAGCAAAGCATTAAAGTAACGGCTGTAAAACCAAAACAATAAGCTGAAAGATGCCAAAACTTTCCAAAGTGAAAAGTTGGGTGATAGTTCTGAGCTGATTCATCACATCTAGATTTCTGTGCTCATCTCCAGGCGCATTTTTGCTGGCTCTAGGGCTGTTACTTAAACTACAGATTTTACTTTTACTTTTTGCAACCAGATGGAAAAGAAACGCCCCTCTCTCTTAAACTCAAACCAAACTGGGATCAAATTGTAACACTAGGCTGAACTGATCAAAAATACACCAAGGTTCTGTTACTGTGTCGTCTATTTTTCACTTAAAATGTCTTCAGAAACATATTTAAGTGCACTGTTCAGCTGTAATATGAGACTTTGTGAGCATGAAGTGGACTGGGCGCCATACTGTTTCCTGTATTGTGTAAATGGAGGCTAAAAAAACTCAGATGAAATAGGAAAACTAGGCAGTGCTAATCAAACATGAACCAATACTCTGTTACTGTGTTGCCTATTTCTTGCCTCATATGTTTTCATAAATATATTTTAACTTAGTGTTCAACTGTAAGCCAAGATCATGTGTTACCCGCTGGCCACCATATTGTTTCCGGGGGAGCAACTTGCATTACGTCATTCACCAGTGGGACCAGCTCAGACCGGCCAGCTCACAACGCTGCAACTTTTCTCTGCAACGTTCTAAAAGGGTTTTGTCTCATCGGGAAGCTTTGGTCTGAACTGGGCTTTAGATTTTCTACCTCTTCAGTTAAGATGGCTGCAACAGGCCTTTCTCTGGTCATATGGCACCAATTCAAAAGTGTTTCACTCTTTCTACTGCATAGAGAGGCCAGCTTTATGAAAAGACCATCTCTCCAGCAGTGAAATGCTTTATTAAGTTTGCACAATACCTACCTGACATGTTGTATGAAATCAGGTAGTGTTGGCGTCTGAGGTGCGCTCTGGCCTTGGGCACTTTCTGAATCTCTGGAGCTGAGATTGAACTGGTTAAACAGGTTTCCAAGCTGAGGCATTCTAGTCTTTATCTAAAGAAAAAAACAAAATAAAAAAAACAGATTAACATCCAACAAGCAACAAGTGACATCTAGTTCCATTATATTCTAAAGCAGTGGTTTCCAACTGATGCAGCCACGGGGTCCAGATTTCTCCTCAGTCATTAGTTCAAGGTCCACACAGTTTAATACATTCAGTGTCATACTTGCATTGGGCCATGTTGTCGGGCTAGTTTGCTGTCTGTTAGGGGACGATCACACCTACAAGGAGCGCTAGGAACAAGACGCCAGTAAAACAATTGATTCCCTATGACACGGTGCGTCTGACTGGTTTTCAAGCATTTTTTATGACAAGCGTCTTTCTGGCGTCTTTTTAGACACGCATTCTTTTTCTTTAGACGCGCGTTTGTAGACGCTGAAAGCTGAAATAATCTCAACTTTTGGGTTGTTTTGATCGCCCGGTTGCGCATGCACCCCCGTTCTACAGGTGCTCCTCGTAAGGAGCGCTCATTGAAAGGGCGTTTCAGGCATTTCAAGCGTTTTTGAAGCGTCCGCGTTTCTAGCACCACCTGTAGGTGTGATCGGCCCCTTAGTCACTCACTCTACAGCAGGAAACCGCACAGCTCTGTGCCGGAATTTCACTGTGATTCTAAATAAAGCGTGTTTTTGCAAACTTGACTTGAGTCATTTGCGGTCCATTCAGAATGTACCCATGACCCACTTATGGACCGCTACCCACCAGTTTGGAACCACTGTTCTACAGAAGGCAGAAATCTCTACGGCCAATATCTCCAACACTTCTATGAAGTTCCTACATTAACCTGCGTACAGCAAAGTCTGTGGATTATTTTGAGTAACTGGGTCATGATTTCTGGAAAGAGACATTGCTGTTGAGTTTTTCAAATGTATGTTTTAATTATCATTATTTATTTATTATTTTATTTTTAAATTTAATTTAATTTTCGTATTTTTATTTTATTTATTTATTTATTTATTTATTTTTTGTTTATTTTTTGTTTTATTTTATTTATTTTATTTTTGAAATTTTATTTTATTTTGTTATTTTTATTTATTTATTTATTTATTTAGTTAGTTAGTTAGTTAGTTAGTTATTAATCTATTTATTTGGCACTTTGACCACCACAAGCCATGTTATATCTAGTTCTATTATACTGTACTAGAGAGAATTAAGGCAGATATCTCTACAGCAAATATCTCCAACAGTCAGCAACTCACACCAAAACAATCTAAACTAATAAACAGCACTACAGGGAAGAGGAAAAATATGTATTCTTGTTTTTGGGGTTGAACTGTGCCTTTAAGAGCCAATATATACAGTAAAAACAATAGAGCTTAAGACAATATTGTGTCTAAATGCATAGCTTTAGGTGTTTGGCTTCCCTTAGTTACTGTATATACTCTACAGTAGATTCAAAATGGTGTCAACATGGTATTTAAACTACAGTATTAAACACTGTTCATTGTTCCAGCCAAATTCAACATGTTGAACTAAATAAGTTTACAGTAAAAACACTCTCACTTTCTTAGAAGTCATCCTGACATCATGCTAACATGCCACATTCAGGTTTTACAGCTTTGTTGACGACACTTGAACTTGTCGACCCTGTGGAGAGAACAAAGAGCAACACACAACACTGGCACGAGCTCTCAACCCAAACCATACGTACTGATGACGTCTCGCGCTGTTTACAGAGCCGTTCAGAGGGAAAACTGAGGGGATTCAGCTCCACATTTTCCTGGCGTTAATGTCGGTCTACGGGGTCTCTACTCCAAATGCTGAGCAATGTAACTCTATCCAGGAACGCTGTTTCACAATGTCACCGCTCCCCCCTCCTCTCCCCTGCTCTCCTCCCCGGCTGCAGCACTTCCAGTGTTCCTGGAAGAGGTAAACAACAGACCACGTGCACCATGTGCAGCATCATATTTCACCCACGGGGACATGACGTCAGAGCACGTCACTCAGTGCAGCAGTGTTTGCGTGATGCATATAAGGGGGCCATGTTATTTTGATGTTCAGGTGATGCTTTGGATTAGGAATCTGCCTGACATACACATCAACACCACAGTGTAAAAATACTCCACAAGTACACACACGTACTGTGAGTGCATGAAATTAATATGTAAGGAAATGTAAACAAGTATTTGCAGCAGAATTTACTCAAGGATCTCAACTTACCGTCCAATAAAAACGTGGTATATTCAGCTCAGAAAATAACCTTACATTTAGCAGCTGTTCTTTTCTGAAGCTCTCGATCGTAACTACAGAAATATGATGCATTCATTTGAGGAAAAAAAGCCCTTTCTTTGGGAATTTACAAAATTATTATATCAGAATTTTGAAAAAAGTTTACATGAAGAAAAATCTGCTCTGTTTTTCTGAATTTGGGTCTGAGCAGGGGCATAAATATAAACAGTGCGGGCAGTTCTGGGACACCTAGGGTGGAGGGGCCCATTAAGAGAGTGAGCCCTTGCGATTGATTCAGATTGCCACCTTGGAAATATAGCTGTGTTTAAAGTTAAATTATTAACAAAACAAAAAAAAAAGAATGTTATAATTTTAAAAAAAAACGGTGCCATTTGCTATATGGCAAATATATCTGCATCATGGTTTTCTTTTTCAAATAGTCAGTAGCTATCTAAAACAAAATGATATACCTCTTCTATATAAGTATAAAATCTATAAATATATGTATTTGGTCCGCTTTAAACGAACCCTGGTCCGCTTTCATGGATAGTTCGGTTCGTTTGAAGTGGTGTGAAAGCCCATTCGAACTCTAGTGTGGACCAAACGAGCGAACCTTGGTCCGCTTGAAAACTGGGGGCCTCGGTTCACTTGAAAGTGAACCCTGGTGCGGTTCGCTTACAGTGGGAAATTCAAACGGACTATCCAGTGAACCAAAGAAAGGAAGTGACATAGAGCGAATTGCATTTTGGGTTGAAAAAAAAAACAAAGCCAACAGCGCGAACCACGAGAAGCAGAGGTAAAAAAAAAAGAAAAAGTTGGAAAATGTCTCATGGGCAGACTAAAAAAAGAAACTCCAAGACTGCATAAATTTGGTGTTGCTCCATTGTTTTTGTGGCGACCAAGCCGGCTGAAGGGGATGGATTTTCGATGAGCCGGGTTTTCTTCTTCCTCATGCTCTTTTTCTTCCAGGTCAGTGGTCGATTCGGGCAATACCGCCCCCAAGCAAGCAGCTGTTGTAACTGCGTGACGTTGTCCAGGCGTTTGGTCCGCTTAAAAAAGTGCAGTGTGAAAGTGAACCGAACCAAATGAAGGTGTGAAATTTTTCGGCATTCCCTGCCCAATCGAACAGAGTCCCCAGAACTATCCTGGTGTGAATGCGCTCTAAGTAGTTCTTACATTTTCCAACTGTAAAAATGTGTAGCCTATATACCAAATAAGAAAAATAACTAAAATGTTCATCATACATCTACGGCACCTTTTCCTCTAAATTTTGCCAAACCTCAGTAGCAGTAGCTCATCTTGAGTCTCCATTGCTGGGCTAGCTGTGGATTCCAAATCCAAAAAAGGAAAAGTCTTGGAGGAAAATGGAGAATGGAGAAGTTATAGTACAGAACAATCATGAAGAGCCACCTGCAGAGTCGCCCCCTTGTGGTGGAACATATTAATGAATGTTCATTTAGACCTGTTATATAATGTAGATAGGCTAGACTTAGACTTAATTGGCTGTCTTACCTTCATATAAAGCTCAATTATGTTTTGCAGCTCTAGACAGATTTTCTTTTACTATTTTGGTTAAAAATGGCTCTTCTGGTAGTAAAGGTTGCCGACCCCTGGTGAAGTCTCTGTGTGTGCTGAGACAATACATGCATGATAGCGTGCACTAGGGCCGGTCATAATCGTGTGCAATGGGGAGTCCAAGTACAGCAAAAATAAAAAGGCCTATGTGTAACAGCTTGTCACATCACAGAAAATTGTGTTGTTAACCACACAGCCAAATTTAAATGATTAAAAAAATATAGAATTAGGTTTTAAAATCATGAAAAAATAAGCGCTATTTTTTGCTTGAGGTGCTGGGGGTGCATCCGCTGAAGACAACAAGAAAACAAAGATCATATATTTGGGAAACCTGTCCCAAATATAGCCCTGTCGATTTCAGTGATTTAAGTAAATAATCGCCCAGGCTGTTAAAGTTTTACTATACTTAATAATACTGATAAATAATATTAATGTTTGTTTATTAGCTGGTAATTTGCAAAAGTGGCCCCCAGGGTGAGTATTCCTGCCCTACATTTGATCCATAATTGTTGGTTTGGGATTACTGTTTGACATAAATCATAATGGCATTTAAAATATTTGACAAAATTATAGCAGTATTTAATACTAGAGGAACATGAGTTACTGATACGATATTTTTCAGTCAGGTCTTAAAGGAGAAATTTGGAATAATTCAGACTGCAAGAAAGTTATTTAAGTTATAGCTTAATGTATAATCCAATTAATTCTAAGACATAGGCTGTGATAATTTATAATATAGCTGTGCAAATGAAGGTACATTAATGGATTAAATAACTAATACACATAATAACGTGACCCTTGAGAGTAACAGTGTAGAGAAGTTTATCCTAGAGTTCTCTGAAAATAATAAGATTCTACATTTTACAGCATGAGGGAGGGGACTGATGAAACATACTGTATATTGTGTGTTGTCCTCTGCAGCTCGTAGATAGTCTACATAAGGATTTGCTCGCACATCCAGCAGGATCCTCACATCCTGCACAGGCCTACAAAGAGGATATTACAAAAGTGATGAAGAATATTTAATTCAGCTGTAAATACACACAGAATATCTCAATGTGGTGATAAACAATATCCGGATAGCACAAAATACCATGAAAGAGCTTAATATCAAGAGCAGATAGCCAAATCAGCTCATATGGGCTCAATGGAAGCCAATAAACAGAGGCACTCTGCCTCTCCTGACCTTCACTTCTGGTTGAGATCGGGGCGATAAAGCAGGCGCAACCTCAATAAAACCCATACAATGGAGTAAAATAAATAGATATTAAATTAAAGCAGAGGCAATACTGGCTGAAATGCCGCAGGAATTCGAGAACAAAAGCTTCTTTGTGCAGTTTAATATTGTCTACAATCACCGCCTCGTGATACATTTCCAATCATTTCCATCTCCTGCCTTCACGTATCAACACATATAATCATCTTGTATTGGAACTTGCAAATGACTCGTGTGTGTGAGCAGCCACGTTTAGATATTAAATGCGCCTCGTGCTCCTAGTTTGGCCTTTTCGGTCGGAGCTAATATCAAATTCATAATCTTTCCCATCTGTGACTGTCCACCGAGGAGGAGTTGATGGTGTCAAACATTGTCATGAGCGCATGTTTGTCTCGCACAAACTTTACCCCGACTACATTTTCTGCTTTTTAAGGCATTAGGCTCACTAAATACACAAAGGGAGTACGTGCAAATGGATCAGCAGCTGCTTATTTTGGTGTCACTATACATACTGCTGCAAGACCCATGTTGTCATCTTCGGCCTTTTGTCATGGTTGGAAATACAGGCCCTCTTCAGGACTGTTGCATGCTTCAAGTGGTTCCTGAAGCCTTGCGTCCACCATGAGTTAATGTCATTTTCACCTAATGCACCTGAAGAGCTCTGCCGCGTGTGTGAGGAGTTGCTGAGGGGTTTTCAGGTCCTCCTAAAGTGTAATTAGGCATCAGAGTTCATACTTAGGAGGCTTAGCTACCTTTGTATAGAAGGCTTAGTAACCCTAGTAGAAAGAAACGAGCATAATCTGGAGAATGATAGCGGTATGAATTTCATGTGTTTGTCAGAATCGGACTTCACGTACAAGCAGATGATTCAGTGTCTGGTAGAGACGGTGATCATTTTTCATGCTGACGATATTTCCATTTTCAGTCTTTCAAATCAAATATCCCATTTGCAGAAGTAATGGCGACATGACATCGCCGATGCTCCGCTCACTAATTTTTGCTCATTTCCTTTGAATTATTAATGTGAGAGATTCTCCATATGCTCTCAGAGGATTCTTGTCCGTTCCTTTCGGAGGGAATTAGCATTTTACAGTGAAGAGTATAAAGAGCTTAACTGCCCCAATCAAACCGGGTGATTTAAATCCTGTCTAATCGAGATGTTTAATAGGGGTTGCAGCTGGATGACCTGAAGTAAATGGTCCTGGGTCTCAATCACCTGTGTAATTAGGGCCATTTCACCTGAAAAAGCATGGGTGCTGAGAAGAGCTTTGGCAAAATAGGACTCTTTAAATCAGGTGAAATAACTCTTTTAAAGGTGATTTTTGCAAACAAAACTGACAAACTAATAATCGCACTGATCTAATAAACCCATTTAAACCTGGGCTCAAAAACGAAGTGTGGAAAAACAGTTTTGGTATCGACCCCGGAGAGCCTTCTTTGTCCCCAGCCTGCCTCGGTGATTAGTTATGCCGCATGAAGAGCTAATTTGTATGCTAAAGTTTAATTGTTCAATTATCACTGGATGTGAGAGGAGGCCTTGATGCCATTTCATCATGTTTGAAAATAGTGTCGAACCCCTCGTGCCACACATTGTAATAGTTGGCAATTACAGAGAGAGCCCTCTAACTAAGTTGATTGATGCAGGCTGGCCTCGCTGAAAAGCCCCCGCTACCTGCCGGGTGCAGTCGTTGGCAAGTGAAGAGCCGGTCCATTCAGCCTGCAGAGCTGAACCAGCCGGGCTCTCACTGTGGGAAAGGGCCTCGACTGGCTGCTGACAGACAGCATAAACACCAACTGTATAAGTACTGAGGAGGACAACATGTTAAAACAACATTATTACAAAGAAAACAAGATAGTTGAGCAGTCTATTAGAACGTCCCTAGAAAATGTCCAAAGCACACATATAGGTGTATGTTACTTCAGATTTCAGATTAAAATGTATGAAAAACACCAGACTGAGCAAATAAGCAAATACACCGCACACAAGAGGGCTGAATTGCTTCTTCTTTTAACTTAGTCTTCACTTTGAAATACTACAAACAACATGCTTAGCTCATGGCTTCACCAGGTTTGATGTAACATACAATGCACAGGTGCTTTTAACAAGGCTGCAGCTGAATCCAGTTAGCAGCAGGGTGATCATGCGCAGATTGGACTCCATGTATGGTTCTGCACCTCTGCACACATACCCACCACCCAAGAACAACCAGACACATCACATTACATACATACACACCCCAACAGACAGTTTAGAGTGAATTTGTGTGATCTCTATAACCGGTTTTATGAACTATCCTTACGGCTCTTTTTTGCAGTGTAGACAGTGACTGTAGTGAACATTTATATGTATTGCCCCAAATATGGTAAAACCAGTGAACAATATAGAATGTGGAGTGATTTGTGGTCCAGAATGTGTTTTGCTTTACTCAGCACTGAAATGCTTCTTGACAGTTTGTACATGTTTTATATGAGATTTCCAGTTTATTTTGTCCTGTCTTTCTTCTTTCTCAATCTGGTCTAATTGTCTGTAAACAGAAGAAACATGCATTCAATCAAGTATTGAGATACAGTTTGTAAGTACAAAAGCCAAGCATTAACCCAACAATCATAAATACAATAAATACACAAACAAATAACTGGCTAGATAAAGACATATTACATATTGTCCTGCCTTTTTATGAAAAAATACAATCTTACTATATAATGATGAAAACTCTGTCTGTGTGTGTATCTGTGTCTCTGTTCCACGTTTTTCTCCTCGCTGACTTGGTCAATCCATGTGAAATTTGGCACAGTGGTAGAGGGTCATGGGAGGATGCTAATGAAGCAATATTACATCAATTGGCCAAAGGGGGGCGCTATAGCAACCGATTGAAATTGCAAACTTTGAATGGGCATATCTCATGCCCCGTATGTCGTAGAGACATGAAACTTTGCACAGAGATGCCTCTCCTCATGAGGAACAAATTTGCCTCAAGAACCCATAACTTCCGGTTATATAGACTTTCCGCCATTTTGAATTTTTGAAAACCACTTAAAAGCGATCTCTTCCTAGGAAATGTGAGCGATCTGCATGAAACTCGGTGAACATAATCTAGGGACCAATATCTAAAGTTACCTCTTGGCAAAAGTTGGAAAACTTACTAAAACTGAGCTTCTATAAGGCAATGAATATTGCGGAGGGCGTGGCTCATCACATAAAGGTGTATAACATCTCAAGGGTTTCACCCATCACCACGCAACTTTGTAGGCATATGACCACACATAATCTGAGGGGACCCCTCCATTATTGACCCCATCAAACAAAATGGGGGCGCTAGAGAGCTAATTTCTTATCTAGGCCTAACCGCCATATCGATTTTTACTAAACTTGGTAGATATGTAGAACAGGACGCCTCAAGGTGACTGGAGATATGTAACTCTAATTGGCAACTGGGTGGCGCTATAACAACAGAAACATGCTTAAAAATGGCTAAAATGCGACAGATCGCTGTGGCTCCCCCTGTGGACCAATGTTTGGGGGGTTTTTTTCTAATTTTTGGTATGACTAAGTCATGGTATGGTATGCTGTACATAATCACGGAAACTGTCAGTGTGTCATTCTGTCAGTCAGTCATTCTGTCTGTCCCACGTTTTTCTACTCACTGACGTGGTCAATCTATGTGAAACTGCACATAGGCATTGAGGATTGGCATAGGTAGAAGGTGATGAAGCTACCAATGGGTATGGACTAGTTTAATAATATAATTTCTCATTTGCATATTCAAACATCAAATTTCAGAAAACGTGTAAAAAAAAAAATAATTGTCTTAATATAAGTGATGAGCTGGGGAAGTTTCATGGTGATACTTAAATGTTAATTGTTTACCTTATTCACCTGTAGTGTTTTACTCTGTCTTTTTTTATCTCTTAAAATGAGTTTCTTCTTAAACTCTGAGCCAGAACTCTTCACTTCAGTGGCACTTAAATACACTTAACTTTCCAATTTTATTCCTGTCCACAATCTGCAGGGTTTTTTTGGGGGGCTTTGTTCATATGTCGTTCATAGACTAATTTATATACCACTGTAATTCCTAAAAACAAATGGATTTTTTTATGGTTGTTGAGAGTAAATTTCTCATTTATGAAGTGATACAAAGAGAGATCCAAAATCACCTCCATAAAAACATTTGACTCCAATATGTCAAAAAATGAATAGATAAAATGAAACAAGAAATTTGAGCCTGGCTTTATCCAATGGTCAGATTTCTGTTCTGGAAATATAAGTAAATCAGTGCATATTTAATTAGATAATGCCTCATTTGCATGTTTAACATAACATGTTGAGAAAAACAAACAAAAAAACAACAACAAAAAAAAAGGAAAGGAAAAAATGTAAGTTATCAACAGGGAAAGTTTCAGGGTGATATCTATTTATTTATTTATTTTTAATTGATTTTGTTATTCCTATTTGCCCGTAGAGCCTATAATTGTCTCGTATGTGAGGAATTTTTACGATACATATGGTCATTTTCTCAATATTACTTTGTTTTTTAACTCTGAGGCAACAATCTCCACTTTAGTAGCACCAAACTTTCAAGTTTTAGTCCAGTTTGTATTGTTACTCTGAGAAAAAAGCATTTCTACTCAATATCTAACAAACATTATAGATTTTTTTTATTCTAAATACAGTCCACAGTGATGTAAATAGTCTTTGATGATTACTACAACTACTGTGTGAAGAATGAAGAAGCTTAGTGTTGCCATCTGCAGGCTGCTTTTTGAACAAGACAATAACAGACATCTAACATAGAGACAATTATAAAAGCCTCAGAGGTCAAAAAGTGTTTTTTTATAGCAGTATAAAATAATTCAATATCATATTTTAATGTAGACATTTAGTGGGACACTGACTTGCATATGATCAGTATGTTACTTAATCTAATAAATTAGAGTGTGTCTGTTCTGAGTGTATGTGTGATACAGACATTTATCATGTAATTACAGCTCCACAATCAGTTACTGATGACCTCGGCTGATGACCAATGATTACAGTCCATTTCATGCTTTTCAGGGGCCCAGATGGGAATCCAGCAGACAAAAGGGGCCCCTTCACTCTCACCCAGCAGTCTTTTCAAGATTCTCATTAGCGTCCTAAATTGAACCATATGTGTCCAATTTGTAATTAGCTCGTGCTGAACGAGGGGTGACGTGTTGTCTTTAATAGAGGAGAGATCTGCTCTGTTCTCAATGACAACAAGAACAACACAGGAAGTGAGATTATTTGTGTTTCTCGGTTAAATATTTTGAGAAGCTTTATAGAAATGTACAGAGGTTTTATGTCCAAACCCACTACAAGCTTACACATTAGCGATTAAATAACTGCAACGAACAACATTTAGTTTCTGCGACACAGAGGACCACTTGAACCACATGAACCCTTCCTGCTGTAGTTTACACAAATCTTCCTGGCTGACTGACATCCTGCTGAGAAGCGTACAGTTCAGATGTTTGTGTCAGTCTGTGGTCACACTACACCGTTGTGGAGCTAATGCCAATGTGGATGTGTGGCTCAGGTGACTTGTTGTACATTCCTTCAGGCATTTAAGGCATTCCTTATTTTGACACATGCTGGAGTAGCTCAGCTGTGGGTGGGGTGCATTTGGAAGATTTGTGAGTAGCTCTACAGTGAAATTCAAATAAAAAAAATATCTTAAAACGGCACAATTAAAAAGAGATTTAAATGGCATAAAATTTTATTAAAAACATTGATTAAAAAATTATTTGCTGGTGGACAGTTCAGAAATGCATCAAAAATACACTTTAAAATCTGACAAATTAAGGAAGCTGGTATAAATAACATGAGGAATAATGTTAAGTCACATTTGCTTATATAGGTAACACAACTTATATTTACCTACCTTTTTCAAGGCAATCACTTCTCTAGATTTTTTAAAATTAAGATCAGCTCGTCAGATTTAACAGTGTATTATGCCCACAGTGATCGCTGTACATTTAGCCTAACAAAAGTATTGTTTTTTTAGTTGGAAATTCCCTCTTCCTGTTTCCATGGACAGTCCGTTCTTGCTGAGGGAATTTTGTATTTAAAAGACTTGAAAGTTATAACCTTGAATATGTTCATTTAGATAACTGTTGAGTGCTGAGTGCTGTGGCATGTGTGTGTGTGTGTGTGTGTGTGCGTGCGTGTGCGTGTGTGTGTGTGTGTGTTTGAGAGAGTGAGAGAGTGAAAGAGTGACAGAGAGAAAGGAAGAAGTTGGAAGGTGGGCTATTGCACAAAGTGTTCCTGCAAGTAATTGATAACTTATTTGGAAGGCTGCTTTGTCACTTTTGGACCCGCCCAACTGAACCAGTGGTATTTTTTAGTAAGCTTACCCAAACCTGTCGCCCCGCAGGCTGTTGTGATAAGTTTGCTGCCAGGGCTTTCTGCCGGAGAGCCTTTGTTTTTTTTTTGTTAGAAAAAGAACTATGATCTGGGTGAAAGTAAAAAGATTAAGGGTTCTCTGCCAGAAAGCCCTGAAGGCAAATTTCTCCCATTGTGCACCTGTGGGTTGTAGGTTGACCCACACATCACTATCAGCCTGATTTCAAACACACTACAGGTGTTGCTGAAACAGAATAAGGATTGCAACTTCAACTTTGAAACTCAGAAATGCATTTTCACACAGAACAAACACTGTGGATTTTGTCCCTGATCACTCACACTGTTATAGATAGGAAGAACAAATACAACAACCAAAAAAAATTTGATCAGAGAAATTTGAACCTGCCCTTTAAGTTCCATGAAGCTGTTTAACATGACTCAGGCATCCAATCAAAAACCTATTCAAAAAACCCACTGACTATAAGACGAGGGAGCCGGGAGTGCAGAACTCATTTCCAGGTTTTAGGAGTCATTCCTGGGGCACCCTATTAATTACGATTCTAACTCAAACACTCATCGCCAGACTTCACTGAAATGTATTGGATATTTTGGCCATTGCCCAATAAATAGAGGATTTCTGAACTCTTTTAGGGCACTTTGAGCTGTATCACCGTATTCTTATGAACTACTGCACATGACCGTATCTCACTGTATATTTTAATGCAGAGAAACTTACAGGAAAACAGTCTACACTTTTTTAAATCAAAACATGTATATAATTTGCAGCATTGATGGCATTAAACATGTTTTCAGGTTCAATAACAGCTGTAAGAGCTCAGAGTAATATGATACTTAAATATTCATTTAGTTGGTGAAATACTACAAACATTCTTCTTCACTTGAACAACATATGGCAGCGACAGACCCTTTGATGAGTGATTTGTAAAACCAGAGGTATAACAACGGGTATTTTCAGCTCTCCCCAAACACAAAATGCCCCTTTCATGTTCCCCCAACTTGGTACTCACAATCTGAAACAAGGGTGCAATTGTGGTTGTCACCAAACAATGACATTTTTCCTCTCTTTCACTCTCTAAATTCCCCATATCATCTCTACACAGATGAGCAATTTGTCTGTCATGAGGTCTGGGGCATCGACCCACTCCGGGCCTATTTCCCTGACAACACTGTTATTAGCGGTAAGCCGAGCCAGTGGCAAATGAATCTGCCTACTGTTCAGGAGGCCAGGGCTCTTTTCAGCGATTAATTTGATAAATATATTAATTATGAATCTGGATGACAGTACAATCAGATTGTCAGGCTTCCAGACTTGGCCTTTGTGATAAGTCTGCTTTGAGATTGGGCCTCCTCGGGTTTCGGGAGCTGTCATCCCCGGGGCTCAGCCTCTTATCAGCGCCTGACCCATTCACTCGGTAATTTCCTGTGTGTTGTAATTAAATGGAGGCTTTCTGATTGCAAGTGACTCTCTTTAAGAGGCGCTTCTTAGGTTTCAGGTGAAAGGGATGTTCAATGGACTGGCTGTCTCCCCTGCTCTCTGCAGGACGTGTTCCTTTAATGCTTCTGCTTTAATGTGAAAACCTTGTTGATGGTTAAGAAGAACTCCCTTAAATCATGTTAAAGGATATACAAAGTGTAGAAGAAAGACAGACAAAAATAATTAATCACTACAAATCTGGAAAAATAAATATAACTTGTAAACATTTTTCTTCTCGTTGCCCCTTAAGTTAACTCAACCAAAACCAGTTCCCAATCAGTTGTAAGAACTTTATCTTTGCACTAAATGACAGTGTGCTCACTGGTATTCTGGGATTGGGCCCTGCTTAGAAGTTTAAAGGGACAGCTCACACCAAAATAAAATATACATATTTTTTCTCTTACCTGTAGTGCTATTTATCAGTCTAGATCATTTTGGTGTGAGTTCCTGACTGCTGAAGAAATTTGCTGTAGAGATGTCTGCCTTCTCTCTAATATAATGGAACTAGATGGCACTCAGCTTGTGGTGCTCAAAGCGGCAAAATAAATAAATTAATAATTTAAATTAAATTAAATAATAAAATGAAAATAATTAAAACATTGCAGCACGGGGGTGTAGATCCCAGGGTGGGGGATTCGAACCCAGGGTGGAGGAGTCCTTCTGTGTGGAGTTTGCATGTTCTCCTCATGTCAGCGTGTGTTTTCTTTGCGTACTCCAGCTTCCTCCCACAGTCCAAAGACATGCAGGTTAATTGGTGACTCTAAATTGGCCGTAGGTGTGAACATGAGTGTGAATGGTTGTCCGTCTCTATGTGTCAGATCTGTGATGACCTGTCAGGGTATACCCCGCCTCTCGCCCAGTGTCGGCTGGGATAGGCTCCAGCCCCCCCATGACACTCAAGAGGACAAGCGGTTACGGAAAATGAATGAATAATTAAAACATACATTTGAAAAACTCAATACCAATGTCTCTTTCCAGAAATCATGACCCAGTTAATCAAGATAATCCACAGACATTGCTATAAGCAGTTTAATGTAGGAGCTATTACCTCAGCTAACACCACTGAGCTAGCTAATACTGCAGCTCAATGCTTAATGCTTACATTTCGCGCTATCACAAGCACAAGACTTTGTCCATGAGTAGATGCACTCTTCCTTCTGCACAGTGATATGGATCATCAGTAGAATGAAAATACTGTAGTTTCCACATGAAGCTGCTCACGAATAACTGGGTCATGATATCTGGATAAGAGACATTGCTGTTTAGACAAGCTTAGTTCAATCTAATTTCATTATATTCAAGAGAAGGCAGATATCTCTACAGCCAATATCTCCAACACTCTGCAACTCACACCAAAACAATCTAGACCGATAAACAGCACTACAGGTACGAGGGTAAAAAAGTATTTTTCATTATGGGGTGAACTGCCCCTTAAATAAATCCTCCACTGGCTGCTCACAGTGGATTATGAACATTCACTGTAGGTGCTGACTTTAACCATCCATCTCCGCTGAGGTACTGTTACAGAACTGGCAGATGGACATCCTGAGCCTGGTGTGGGCCTGCAACAGCCGTCCCGTCAGCTTAGTCAGACCAACGGCTGCAAGGCAATGAAAGCATTAATAAAGGTAATGATAAATAATGCTAGAGGTGCCAGTAGGCCTACACTTGTGTTTATCATAAGAAACGATAAACACAACTTCTTATGGTTTTATTTCAAGTTTCTGTTTCAAAGTTGCATTTAAAGTCCAGCTCTAAGCCAACAACAGAACAAATCTTGGATCAATAAATTGCGTGTCACTGCTTCACAACCTGCAGGGAACAGCAACACCAATCAATGACTTTCTAACATAAAGGGTGACAACACGACACGGTATGATGAAGGACTATAACTCTACTTCACCTGCATAAAACTGAAAAAAAAAAAAAAATATAATAATAATAATGATGTTACTTTTCCCCCACAGATTTACAGATTTTTGAGATAATGACGATCCTTGTCTTATCTTTTTAGAGGGACAACTCAAATTTACAGATATTAACTGCCTTTGATAATTTCCCGTTTGAATTCACCTGTGGTAAAACCCTTGTTTTCTAGAGTGGGACCCAATGAAAGCTCGAATTAGCTCGGCTGCGCTGCCTCTGGAGGCACAAAAGGTTTCCCTGCCGCCTTCTTTCACTTTCCCTCTCTGGTATCACCGAGGCCTATAATTAAAATCACGTTTCTTTTTTTTCATACGGCCGGTGAGCGCCATTAATTCAGAAGAGTGGGAGCCATTATGGAGCTTGTGGCTCCCGGGGTAGCACTGGGGAAGAGGTGGGGCAGTGGCTTTTCAACATTAATGGCCCCTGTGTGCCTGGCAGTAATCTCAACGAGGAGTGAAGTGGCTTCATCCCAGCTGCAGAAGCAGGACGACGGCTCCCAAAACACTGCAGAGATTAAATGGAGTTTTGTCTTGGGCCCTTTACTCTGACCTGTGACATTTCAATAGGCTCGAACAGTGGACTCACTTTTACTTGCATTTGTTTTGTCCATTAATCAGGAATATTGTTCTTCTTAAAACATTCTATATGTAACTTTCAGAAAATTCCTATTAGTGACACCTTGCTCTAAGAAATCCTGTTGCTCGTGCTCTTGCGCTCGCACTCCGAAGCTGTGAGCTAGCACCTGGGCGTCAGCCAAAACAGCGACACACATAAGACTAACCATTACTGACCGTCATCACATTGAGAGAAGCCTGGAAAATGCATTTTAATCATATTTAATGCTACTATCGGCAATGTTTCCTTATTATATTTGGATCATTTGCTCCATAATAAGTTGCTTTCCATTTTCAAATTAGCTACAGTATCACCTGACTTTACAAGCAAGCGTGTAGGATAGTTAAGTCACAGCTAGCTGGCTAGCATTAACTCAGGTTGGCACAGTTACATCGGCTTTGTATTGTTACATGTATTGTTGTTAGGTAAATCAGTACCAAATGTTGTAATACATATCCGGTGTCACGTTAGCTAGGGAAGTAATTCGGCAAGCTAGCTGTAACCAAGCTACGCTGCATTGATCTAGCGTTGGCTGCTTCATTACGTTAGCTGATAAAGCAATGTGCAAATGACAAGATAGCCAGTTTACCAGACAGATCAGCCCTGGAATCTGACTGAATTCAATTACGTTTATCACCCAAGAAATATTTTGCTATGATAGCTAGCTAGCGAGCTAAAACCACTGTAATATCACAATCAATTTTATATGTCAGTGCTTCTTCTAATGTTAAGATTTCTTTTTAGCACCAGGGGGGACTAAAATCACAGTAAGGGGCACTGAATTTGATGATTTATTGTTTCTCAGACAACAAATGAGATACGAATTAGCTAGCTAGCACAGCCCGTGGACCCTCCGCCTCACTTCCTGCCACTAGGACACTACTTCCCCCATAGAAGAGTGGACAGCAGCATGGAATTTAGCTGCTGTAGTAATTCAAATTTCGCCAGTGCAGACCCCAGCCCCGAAGTTCACAATGGGCTGGTGGCCAGCGGCAGCACTAGGTCTAATCTGTATAACGCCAACGACAGACAGTGCACTAATCTGGCTGGGACCCGGGGTGGTCATGAAGCTGGTCTGGGCTCCGACTCCTGGTGCTCAGGCACTCAGTTTTGCTCTGGCTGTATTCAAGTTGCTGCAGGGTGCTGAGAGGGCTGCAGCTGCTACAACGGAAAAACAACATGGTTGGTTGGTTGGTTGGTTGGTTGGTTGATGTTAACAATTGTTAGTGCTTTAGCAGAATTTAAGAGAGGCAAGACACTCAGGAATGCACATAATGGGATTATCCCAGAAAATTTGTCCCGAATCCTTCATATAGAAGTCAACAGGCTGCTAGAGGCGACCAAGAAAGCTGGGGAAAGCCTCGGTTTTAATGTTATGTTACAACATATTCACTAATAGGTAATAAAGAATAATTAATTGTGGTAAAAAGTTGCACACAAAACCTTGAAATTACTTTTAATATTAGCAGCACTTTTATTTTATGAAGTCAAGTCAATTTAGGTTTATTTTTAGAGCGCATTTTATAACAACAAACACTGACCAAAGTGCTTTTATAAAGAGACTGATTAAAAGAGAGACATGATAAAATTAAAAAATATAACAAATTCTAAAATTATGTTAAATTAAATTGAATTTAATCTAATTTATTTTCATTTAATTTAATATAATTTAGTTTAATTAAAAAAAAAAAAAAAAAACACGAGTAGGGATCCAGTGGTGTTTTTTTTTTTTCATAAGTGCAAATTTTTGGACAGAACAGTACCTTATGTCTTAAGGAATGCAAAAAAAAAAAAAAAAGACTTTCAGCTTGTCAAACAGCTTCTTGGCTGAAAGCCCGATCTGTAGGTCACCTCTCGCTTAACTTCAAAGGTGTCAAATAATTCTTACACCCATGACAAGAAGCAGGACATGCAATTTTCAAATGCCACTAGACAGACAAGACATGGACTATAAATAGCAGGAAAATTATGAAGTAGATTTTAAAAAACAGCACTGACCTTGCTTTGCCACAAGGAGGAACCACTGATTTAATTTTGCTGCAGCCATAGCTCATTGCTCATTCAGGCAATAACAGTTCAGCAGAGGCTTTGAGTGTGACTGTAATACTGCAGTGTATCACTAGATGGCAGGAGAGCATGATTTAATGACCGAGCTGGTGTCATCATGACAGTGAATTTCCAAGATAATCTCCCCCATAAAAAATCAGCCACCTGAACAAACACAAGAGTCACTGCTTTTGCTATTCAGTCTGGACACACTGAAGCTGTAAAGCAGGTTTCTATGTGTCTTTTAAACAAGTGTGGTGGTAAATCTCAAGTATGTTTGTTTAATAATAACAGGCTCTAACACATTCCTTCACACATAATAGATCTTATTCTTGAATGATCTGATCAAGTTTCCGTCTACAGAGCCTCACACTAAAAGAAACAGTTACTTGAATGATGCATTTACGGCTACATCGCTGTGTGAGAGCTGCTGGAGAGGGGACACCAGAGGTTAATTGCAGTCTCCTGCAAGCTAGATAAAGCCGCTCCATGCAAACAGGGAGAAAAAAAAAAACAAATTACACTCTCATATTCATGTAATCATGCTGATATAATTAATTCTCCAAAGCCAAAATCTGCTGTCATCCCCTTGTTGCGCTCTATTCACGCTGGCTACGATAAGCTGGAAATAAAAGAATAATTAAGCATTAGTGTTTCTAATTAAGGTTTCTCTCAAAGGTGAATGGAACACTGATGAAATTTTTTCGTGGGATTTATTAAATTACTGTGAAATCAAATTAGGGGAGCAAATTAATCCTCGCAGTGAACTAGATCAGTGAATGTGAAAATTGACTTTTCAACACAAAGCGGGGGGTAAAAAGGCAGGATTGGTGTAAAACACAGACACACAGCAGGTTGTTGAGCTCAGATGTTATCAGGGATGGATGGCAACTGCTCTTGTTTATCTATCTATGAGCCAAGTCTCACTCCAAAGTCATCGAAAAACGTGGCGTCAGAAACCAATGAAAAAGGCATCCGTTAACGTTGACATGATACGTGGCCAGTTGCTGGTATAGTTAAATGCCACCCAGTGGCGTCAAGGGAAAAGCAGCGGGACAAGGACGAAAGTTAAGGCGGTCAAAGTCCGAGTCGGATGGGTGGAAGGTGTCTAACAAACACCAACTTTCACCCGAGAGAGTGGTGTTCGTGTCCCTTACGATTCCAAAGTCAAACCCTGTCCTTTTTTCTGAAACCCAACCACGTGCGTTTGTTGTTGAAGCAAAAACAAACGTCTATCTGCGGTGTTCTGACGTAGTGAGTTTATTTTGAAAGAG
Organism: Epinephelus moara; assembly: GCF_006386435.1. Classification (NCBI taxonomy): domain Eukaryota; kingdom Metazoa; phylum Chordata; class Actinopteri; order Perciformes; family Serranidae; genus Epinephelus; species Epinephelus moara. Next base: position 13,584,554 of record NC_065518.1, on the reverse strand, counting down.
ACTGTGTGTAAACGTTAAATTTCCTGTGAAAGCGGAAGTGTATTTTGAAAGAAGACAATGCATGTAACAGGCAGAACTTGACATGGTGTCCCAACCAACGCACCCAGGGTACCTTGAACGTCGTATGTAGACGTGGAAAGTCCATGACCAAACCGTCAATAATCTAGTTAGGTAGTAGTAGTAGTTTCTTTTTTGTGTGAAAGAGTCAGTAGTGATCTATTCTACAATAAAATTATATGTATACTTAACATGAGCTGTGAAACCACAAATAAACTATAAAAAATATTTAACTGAATGAATACTTAATTATTTTTCTTTGGCGTTTTTGTCATATGCAGATTTGTGCTGATGATTGCTAGGTGATATGTATGTTGGTGTTGTCGTAGCTAGTTTAGACACAAAATCTTGCACTAGGAGTTACAATCAGCTGCAAGCAGAACACAGACTCAGACAAAGAGTGGTCCAAAATGGGGTTTTATTGCCAGGATAATGGATGTGGCTGTGGGGGAAAATCCAGGAGATGGAGGCTGATGGCAGGGAAGCAAAACAAGGTTGGAGGGGTTGCTGGGAGCATAGCAGAAGGTCAAACAGGCAGACAGGTAGGTAGACAGTGATCAGGGTCAGTATCCATCAAAGAGAGGCAGGGTTGATTACCAGATGGTTCTCAGGTGAGCAGCAGGGAGCAGGTGAGTTGAATGAATGTAATCAGGAACCCAGGACAGTGAGGGAGTTGCCACGCCCACAGCACAGACACACAGAGGCATCCAGAAAAAAATAACAGCAGCGAGAATCATGTGTTTGTCATATTCTAATTTCAGAGAGGAAAGATTAGTGTCTTTAGTGCACATGGCTTTTATTCTTAGATGCTCCTGCACATTGATTTATTCTCTCAGTGACACACAGTACTGTGCTGCAGTGCTGTTGCCTCCCACCACAGTATTTCCCAGGCATTCCCACAATGCACTTAGACAATCTGTCTAGTTTTGCATTGATGCATAAGAGCACAGTCACACATGAGTGATTGCGGGCGTGTAACAACTGCCTGAGGTGATATTTTTGCTGAGTGTGGGCAGTGGCTGACGTGACGCATACAGAAAGCTAGCTTGTTAGCTAATGTTAGCTAGCTTGCTAATAAATTCCTCAAATGTGATGCTCTTGATACATTTTCCCTTTTCTTCCATTGCATGTCACTACCAGCCAGGCAGCATCTCTCATGTGGGGCGGCTTGTATTTTTCATGGCTAATATCAGCTGGTTAGACACAGGAGCATCAATATCTCCTCCACACATACTCTTCTGCTATTGATTGAGGTTGCTGTTTTACAAAGATGAGACTTAACTTTGCCACCGCAAGCAAATGTTTTGAGTGGAAGTGAATGGGAGGTGAAAATTCGCCAATGTTAATTTTGCTCATGTGTGACCCTGATGTAAAGCACTGGTTTCTAACCTGAACACAGGCTTCTCTTTCTGCTAAACAACCTTGTCCTGCATTAGAAAAGTATGCAGTTAAAACAACCAAAGGGCCAATACAACAATGACCAAGCTCCAGGGAGAAGAAAACACAGAATTTGTCAAAAAAATAAGACTAATAAGTACATATGATTGTTAAAAAAAATTAAAAAATACATAATACAGACAGACAATCGTATAAAAAATTCATCCAAATTGCTTGTTTTCGCAAACTTCCCTCAGTTACTGCATTCACTATTTGGGTTAAGTTTGGGTTATCATTTGTTCTGTGCTGTTATTGTTATGCATTGATTATAATTTAAAAAAATATGTGTCACTAAGTCAGAAAAGAGGTCCCTTAAGAAAACAGGTTGGGAACCACTGCCCTAAAGACAACCAGGTCTCACTCCAAAGGCATCGAAATCCCAAGCTTGGGCAGTGACTTGTGTCCTTTAAAGCCATCCTTCAATGTCAGTGTGAGATTGTCTCTTGAAAGAAGACAATGCATATAACAGGCAGAACAAGACACGGTGTCCCCGAGCGTCAACAACCAACACACCCAGGGTATCTTGCACGTCGTATCTGGAGATGGAAAGTGACCAAACGTCAATATGTGACGAGGTCGGATTGAGAACGTGTTGCTAAAGATCGAAGCCAAAAATGTTTCCTGTGTATACCCTCCACTACACCACTGTTTATAAGTTGATTTATATTTTGTATTAATAATCTGCAAAGTAACTAGTAGGTCCAAACTAATGTTGTCAAATAAATGTAGTGGAGCTAAAAGTAAAATATTTGGCTTCAAAATGTAGTTGAGCAGAAGTATAAAATAGCATAGAATAGAAATACTCAAGAAAAGTACCTCAAAATTTTACTTAAGAAGGCTACAGTAATAATGTATCAGTTACATTCCATCATTGATACTCCTTGAAATCTGTATTTAACAATGACCATTGTCTTTTTGTTTTTTGACAGTGTTTGGGTTCAAGATGATTTTCAGTAGAGCAATGTAATGGCATTTATTTTTCTTCTAATGGTGCGTTCCAGGCAACCCGTAACTCGTGTTTTCACAACCTGTAACCCGTGAAAGTGCACTGGAACGGCAGTCAAACCCGTAACTTACCACCCGTGAACTCCAGATCGATGTACTCCCAGTTACGCTTTCTGATGTCACACAGCCCTCTAAACCAATTACCTTACTCCTCTAAATAACAATGGCAGCCCTGTGGATGCGATGTTGATGCAGGTGATACATGGTGAGAAATAGACATAAAATAACCCTAACCCTAGCAGCCGCTCTAACAGCTGGTTTCCAGTGCAAGAATAATCAATACAAAATACGTTTCCAAACACACAGATAATGTAAAATAAAAAGTATAATAGCATCTGTGACCTTGTGCGCTGTTTTCCTCCTCCGTTTCGCTCAAATGAGCAAGGAGCAGGCACCTTTGGCGATAGAAATATTGGGGACGCACAAACATATGTTTCGCCATGTTCAACGTTAAACAGGAAGTAACTGGCAGTTTGCCGTAACTTTCCTGGAACGCTACAAAGTCGTAACTCGTGACTTGAAGTCATGACTTACGAGTTCAAAAGCCTGCCTGGAACGCACCATAAGCACCTCCTGAGTTTCTCTCCCTGCGTTCCCCTCCTGGGTCTGCCAGAGGAGCAAACTGCACAGCTGTAGAAGATTTGAGTAATTAGAAAGAAAGTTGGTGTCTCACACAGAAAAACTGTGATTTTAGTTGGCAGTTCCAGAACGAGCAAGGCAACCCCGGTGGTCTACAGTGTAGCGTTTAAGTCCTGGGGAATATTCACATTGTTTAATGACTTTAATTGTGATTATTTATTCTCACTTCACATATCTTGGTAATCATGCTGCAGTTTTATTACTGTTAGTGTGTTTGTGATGTGAACTGTATCGCTGGCCTACTGTGTTACCGACTTTAGTGAGTTTATTTCATGTGTTTTGTTTTTATACAATCAATATATCACTGCAAAGTACTATTAATGGTTTAAAAGTGTGGAGCAAAGCACTGGTATTGTGGTTCTCTAATAATACATAATACATCCGCAGGGCTATGCCAAAAAAGTCTCACTCTGACTTCGTCACATATCAACGTTTGGTCATGGACTTTTCGCGTGTCAACTTCAGCCTGTTACATGCGTTGTCTGTTCTCAAAATACATTCCCATTTTCACAAGAAATGTGCAGTTTGCATGCAGTGTCTTTCAAATTTTTTTTCCTTCACCAGCAAACACACATGGTTATGTTTTGCCAACACATGCATGTGGTTGGGTTTAGGGAAAAACAACAACAAAAAAAACAGGTTTTAGCTTTACAATCTTACAGGAAGCGAACACTGGCCTCCCAGGTGGAAGTCGGTGGCTGCTGGACCCATGCCTCCTGCCCACCGTACTTGCTCTTCCACTGATTTAACTTTTGTTGTTGTCCCGCTGCGTTTCCCCCTGACGCCACCGGGTGCCGTTAAACAATAACGGTGACTGGCTGTGTATCATGCTGACGTGAAAGGATGTTGTTTTCCGTTGGTGTCTGACGCTGGAAGTCACTGACCAAGTGACAAAACAGGTGTAATGGGCACGACATGTAATACAACAGCGTCGGCCTCCAGTGTGACATGTAACATTCATGTTGGCAGTGCTTTCTAAAAATAAGAATGGCATTAACATGGCAATAACAATCATTTACCATCCCTGTTACATGGTGGTTTATATCGTCCTGTGCTCGGAGGGTAAGGAGCTTCCGGACCTTGTTTTCCCACATTTTCGGCCACAGTTCTTCTTTTTTTGAGTTAGCTGCTAACTGCTACCGGCTACTTTTTCAATTTCTCATGGTGGGTTGAAAGCATGTCACATGATCCCATCCTGGCAGCTGTCCCGTCTATCCAGACATCGTTTCAGCACCATCACTACCTCCAATGCTGCCTTAAAGGTGCATTGCCCCCACCATTCTGCAGTTGTACCTTTTATATAGAACGGCAAGGCGGCATAACAGCATGAAATTCCCGCCTTGAAGGGGCAGTGTAAAAGGGACTACAGATGGTTCTAGCTGTAACCAGGACCCTAAGGGTCCCTACACAAATGTCGCCTTTTTTCGTCTTAATTATTTTTTTATTTTGGTTTATTTAAAGATTATTTTTTCTGACTTTTTTTTTTGCCTGGACAATTGGTACTTTATTCAAAGTTGATGCATGGCAGGTGCGCTCAAACAGCAGTGCGACGCCATCGCGGCGTGCACACGTTTCCAAGCACCTGTTTTTCAGGGTTCCAGGGCTGCGCTTTGAGATAAGTCTAGTTCAACTTTTGGAACACAGCAACGAGCACCACAGAAACAACCAATCCCTTCTTCTGTAAATATCAGTCTGTGGTAAATATGGAGGAGAGGTTGATTGTTTTAGTGCAGGGCTGCCAGAGCTTTACATCTGTCCCATGGACGATAGGCCTACAGACTTATAAACAGCACCTGGTAGAAGATCAGCTCTGCACTCAGGAATTCAGGTCAAAAGGCTATGATATCGTGCTTGTTGATGTTGCTTAGCAACCTCAGACGCAATCTGCTGCCACGCTTTTGAAAGCTGGCACAAAAAAGGCACAAAGGCAGCGCCCAGCACCCAACCCCATGTTTTCCAGGCGCTAAGAGAGGCGGCATGTGTATGGCCCCTAAAAGGGTTCACCTATGTGGACAAGCCAAAGAACCCTACATAGTTCTATTTAGCACCTTTATTTCTAAGAGCGCAGCTGTATTCATGAGCAATACTAAATTTTATGGATTTTTTTTGGATGCTTGCCTTCACAGCTTTCAGTTATAGATCATTGATTTCTAGCTGTAGGGGTTAAAACAGTTAATATTGACAAATACAGATATTTCATGGGCTACAAAAATAATTTTCCCTCCAAGGGGCGTTTCCAACTCTCAAATGAGTTTGCTGTTGACGACCTAGCCATCATAGTCCAAAAAATATGGATATTCTATCATGTAGTTTCATTTTTACTGGGATCAAATGAAGGTCAAAGTTCAAACACATTTAGTCAGTAGCTCCGGGCTTTGTATCTTGATGACACTAAGAGCAGCTGATTATTTGTCAGATCTGCTCTTTCATTAGCTTCAGACTGTGATCTATCACTCAGACAGCAGACACAACAGGTCTGTTAGAAAACAGGATTGCTTTCCATTTCACGTTACTACTGTACGATACTGGTGTCAGGAAGAAAGATTTCAATTCACATGCCAGTGTGGAGGGGAAATCTAATCAAGTCAACTCCATTAGAAAAAATAGTGTTTGTGCATTTCAATACATTGAAAGCTTCTGCCATGGAAATACGAGACACAATATGATCCTCCGCTGTATTTTATCTGGATGTCACTGAATACAAAAACTGCAGCTTCACCACAAATCTGACACCCGGTACTTTGCTGGAGAATTGCTAATAAGAAGATCAATACATTACAGACTGTGTTTGCTCTCAGCTGAAGCACAGGCTTCAGAGAGCAGCTGATAATGACACTCTGAACTCATCTGTGAAATAAACAGATGAAAGACAGAGAGCCTCGTATTTAAGCTGACCTGGACTGACACCTTCAAGGGTGAATGTGCAAAAATGTCTTTTATTTTGTAATGGGGTGCAAATCACTCTGGTATCAAACTCAGTCGCCCTTTTTCTTCTGTCAACATCGGCCAAAAATACAGCTCTTTCCTGTAAGGTTCAACCGTTTTACATAATTACGTTATAAATCTGACTCCATCCTACAGAAGCCGAGCAGTAAATATTTGCAGAAAACTTTCCAGCTTCAGGTGATAATTGCCTGATGTTTTATGGCCTGGCTAAATATTAACAAAGAGGCTAAAAGCAATTTGTCAGCACCTACTGTAAAACACTCACACCATGTCATACTAACAACTTGTGCAGTTGCCTGTATGCAGCTTTGACACACCGCCAAAACCCTCCTGGATCCATAATGAAAATGAGCTTGTACTGCACAGCCCTGTGCCTGTATTAACACTGTTCTGATTATAAATTGCTGATGGCGAGCTCAGGCCTCGGTGCTGGGTTTCCTCGACGTCGCCACAGCTAATGTGAAAAGACAGGGGGCCTCGGATTGTTGAGGAGGGTTTTAGTGGTGCACTGCCCACTCAGGCATACAGATGGAGGACATGGGGAACAGCCTCTCATCAGGAAAGCTTTTTTAACATTCATATACAGCACGCACAGAGTTATGTTGGATCATTATTGCATTATCATATGCAGCATTTTAATGTTGTAGCTGGTTGAGGTGGACCCTCTGGATCATGATGCATCAGCAATGAAGATGAGACCACTTGTATGCAAAGTCTTAAGCGGGATATATATTTGTGTGTCAGCTCTATGCACGTGGCCTACGCTGTTGTGAGCATTTATACTTGTGCGGTGTCTGTGTCACTCTGCAGTTACATCTCCACAACACCAGTGGGCAGCAGAGGTTTCTGTGAAGTGTTGTAAAGTTTAGTTGATTCAAAACACACCTATGGCTTAATATCGATAATTTCAAACATCACAGTCAAACACTTGTCTTTATCTGGACACATTTTCCCCACTAATACAACATGCTAACATTATTAGCACAAGCCTACGGCATTTTACATTGTATAAATTAGCCTAGTAGCTAGTGGAGTTTTCCTCTACTCATATGAAACCAAGACAACAGCAACATTTAACAAAGGTAATGTTACAAAATTTGGTTCCATAACAACTCACAAGGTTCACTTACAAAACAACTGTCTTATACTAAACACGTTTTCCAAACAAATCTAACATGCTAACATTATTAGCACAAGCCTATGGCATTTTACATTGTATAAATTAGCCTAGCAAATAGCTTGGGAGGCAAACACCAGCATCCCGGGTGAAAGTCAAACCTCGTCAAACCTCGTGCCCACCCTGCTTGAACGTTGTTGTCCGGCTGTGTTTCCTCCGATGCCGTCACTGTCAGTGTGTAACAGCACCTGGCCGCGTATCACGCCAATGCGAAGGGACAGCTTTTTTCGTCAGTGTCTGACACGGATGCCACTGCCCGAGTGCCAGTATTCGACAACTTTGGAATGAGGGTTGGCAAAAGGGAAGTGGAATCAAACACAGCGGTTGCGGCATGAAGCAGTTGCTGTCCACATGAACGCGCTGCATAACGTTCACGGTGTTGAACTTCTGACTCATTTCACAGGCAGCCTGTGGTGGGCCTGCCTCAACAGAGAGTGTCTTGTGATAAGGGCCGAAACAGCCGATGATGTTGGGGTGCACAACTGATGATCTGTTGGGGTGTGGCTCTGCTGGGCGGTCATGGCCGAAACACCAACACAAGTCCTAACTGATGAATCTGAGGCTATGGACCACCCCAAAGTAACTTTTGGTGTTTTTTATTTGGATATACATGACGTCAAGCATGCCTTCATGAATATACCCTTCCATTGTATACTGCAGTCCATGTTGTCAGCTTTTTGAAAGGCTAAACAACCAAACAAAACCAGTGTTGTACACCAGTGTCACCTTGTTCTTTTTGTCAAGCTTGTCCGACCTAGAAACAGTCACTTGGGGGCGGGACTTTGGATCAGTCATGCATACATAGGTAGTTCGGTAGTGCCATGGGAAAAATATATAAGCAGAGAGGTATGAAAGTAACAGCTTTGCAGAATGATCCAGTGATCCAGCATCAAACGGGTTGCAGTGGTGTTGACTGAGCCAGAGGTAACAGGAAGCTGGCATCTCAGCATTATTGTTCACAGTATCAACACTTTCTCTTCGCCTTTACTTGCACGTTGGCATTTCAGTCTGCATGAAGCTTCCTGTCTGAGTGAGTCTCCCTCCTGTCTTCACCTATGAGACCTTTATCAGCCATAAGACTGCTGTGCTACCACTCTGCTCAAACAGTATGTACTGTGCACTTCTCTGCGTTACATAACACACTTATAGCCTCAGTCTGAGTTTTACAAGTTCTCCAACTTATTTACACCAAAGTCAGTTCCTCTCAACTCAATATAGAAATCCTGCATCACCAGTTGAGATATGTTCAAAATATAAGTGACAAGTCTATATTCAAAAGGTGAGTTGGGAAAACGAAGAAGCTGAAGCATACATCTAGGTTTAAAACTTACGCCAGCCTGCCAATCTGAGGGAAGTCAAGTGTGGAATTGGAACTGGCAGCGAATTCAAATCCACACTGTCACAGCAAAAAGGAGGAGTGCTGCAGGCCTTCTCTCCTCCTACCGTTTCTCACAGTCCAGTCCTGCACTTGTTAAATCTTCTGACAAGAGGCATTACCTTCAAAGTGCATCTGCAGACTTGAGATGTCTTGACTTGTCTCAAAGACAGTAAACAACAAAGGATTCCCCGACAAAATTCTGATTTTTAGTGACACGAAAATCCATCTTTACATAATAACACAATAAAGACAATTTCATTCAGATTAAAGACGCACATTTGGCTGTACAGGCTGTGTCCTCTGAAAAGCCTTAAAGTGTCATGTAGGGGGAATTTCATTATATTTAATGCAAAATAAAGGTAGGAAGGTTTTTTTTCTTTTTAAATTAAGATAACACAGCTCTCCCCTCTCTGTCCTTAGCCCCTCCCACCAGACGAGCACGGACATAAACCAGCCCTAGCAACAGCACCAGGCTTTGAAGTCAATTTGACATACTGGCCAAACAGTGGAATTACGACTTCCAGGCCCGTCACGTGATGCCACTGGGGCCAAAAACACATTTTCCCACAGACTTACATTGGGAAAGAGATGTGTGTAAATCAGTGGATACTTTGGGTCACAACCAAAATGACTTGTTTCACTATCAGGATTTGATCCATTTGGTCTGATAGTATTTCTAGAAGAGCCACACAATTGATTTATTCTATCGCCATTTAAGATCGCAGAAGGCTAAACCGGAAGCTAGCTGCTTGGCCGCCAGAAATCTCTAGTGCGCCTCCTCTATGGGCCCAACGATACGGAAGATCTGAGCAGTTTAATACCCCGAAGTTTTTTGGCTTAATGCACCACTTACCAACTTTTATACAGATGAAGACCCTGTTTCCAATGCTGTATTCGGTGCTCTTTGTACACATTCATGTCGTAAGCATGCACCTCATACAGGAGGCTGCTAGTCATCCATTTTAATAATTGTGATCGTGATTGTGATCATGATGTTGTCAAGTAGTTGCAATTCTAAGAGAGTGACCATCCTGTTTTCACTGCAAATTTGTGGGCCTGTAAATCCCTCTAAGGTGACATACTGTCATTTAAGGCTTTAGCTAGCTACATACAGCTGTTAGCCTTTGGCTACAAGCAAAATTTTCACTCCATCTCTGAAATGCTTGGCCAATATTAACACGTTTTGTTTACTCTCTTTTAGACTCTGTTTTTGATAGGTCTGTCTTCCTGCCCCTGTGTGTTTTCTCTCCCTTTTGATGACTTCACCTGTGTCTGATTGTCTGTCCCGCCCTGATTAGCCTCACCTGTGTCTCGTTATCCTTCCTCTCACCAGAGTATTTAGAGGCCGTTTACACGTACACGGTGATTTTGATAAACGGAGACATCTTCCTTCATTTGTGCCCTTCGTTTACACGCAAACGGAGATTTCTCCTCAGAAAACGAGTCTTTCTAAAAACTCCGGCCAGAGTGGAGATTTTGGAAAACTCCGGTTGCGCATTTGCATGTAAACTGAGATAAACGGAGATAAACGGAGTTATAGGCAGTCGACGTCACAGTATGCGCCAGAACTTGCGCCTGTGTCAAAAGTGCGACCTATGTTGCTATGGTGACAATGGATACATGGAAGGCTTGAGCTTCTCGTTACACTGCCACCTACAGGTTTGGCATGCTCTTGTGTATATATACACGGGTAAGTGTAAACAAAGATCTTTTTGAAAACGGAGACGGTGAAATGTCCGTTTATGAAAATAGCCGGCAACGTGTAAATGGCCCCTTAAAGTGTGTCTTGTTTTCTCTTAGTGCCAGTTCGTCTTAGCTCCTTGTGTGTCCTGTGTCCTTTTCCTGTTCTTTTGGATTTAGTCTGTTGATTGACTCTGACTCTGGCTCATCCCTATTGGATCTGTTTGCCTCCACTGATTGTCCTTCTGTGTACCGAACCTACCTTGCAACCAGTTAAGACTTTGTTATTTTACCTGATGATGCAAAAAAAGCTGCCTACTGCAGATAAAAGCAAACTAGCAAGAACAAGTCAGCTAGCACTCAAACTCTGAGCTGATAGTCATTTTTTGTAATCAATTAATCATCTTTATTGCAAAAAAAAATGACTGCTTCCAGCTTCTCAAATTTAAGGATCTACTGCTTTGTTCTGTTATTATACGTTTCCCAATCTAGTATCTTTGGGTTTTGGCTTATTGATTGAACAAAACAATTTGAGCATTGTGATGTTCATTTTCTACCATCTTTAGACATTTTATATATTAAACATTTATTCAGTTAATCAAAAGAAAAGGGATAGATATAAGCCCTTTTTACACTGCCTCATCAAGGCGGGAATTTCACACTGTTATGCCATCTCGCCACTCTGGATAAACAGTACAAACGTGGAATTTGGGGACAAAGTTGTCTCACCTTTAAGCCGGCTTCAGAGGTAGTATCAGCACTGAAACGATATCTGTATAAAAGGGACAGCCGGCAGGACAGGATCATGGGCAACAACGTTTTGATTACATGATATGCTTGCGACCTGCCGTAGGAGATTTAAAAAGTAGCTGATAGCAGTTAGCAGCTAACTCAAAGAAGAACAGCAGCCGAAATGCACATTGTGAAAACAATGAGGTCTGCGAGCTCCTTACCCTCCGAGCAGAGGACCATGATAATGATTGTTATTGCCATGTTGTGTTACATGTCACGGCCATCACGCCTCTTTTGCTTTCGCCTTGCTGGCTATCTTAAATCAAACTCTGGAGCGACATGATGCCGCTATTATTTGGTTCTGGGATTTTGTAGCGGCCCTACAATGTGATCTCTGTGTAAAAAGGGCTGTAGAAAATGAAAATAGTTGTTAGTAGCAGCCCGAAAGTCATCAACAGACCTGCTGCTACACTTACATGCACAGTATACACAAACTCATCAATGTTTTGTGATGGATAGATGATGTTATCAGTAAAGAATAATGGCTTTTACCTGGACTGACTTCATTCACATTTACTTTCTAAAGAAGACAGGGCAAATGTCCTTAATATTTTGTGTGTTTATTGTGTCTCTAATTAATCTGTGAGACATACTCAACCAACATCAGACAAAGGAGCTGTTGCGCTGTATTCATCCAAGGTGATATTACCTGAAGCCAGGAGGCATCAAAGCCCATGTGTCCGGCTCCAATCAGGCCTCATTTACATAGATCTATTTAGACATAATGCTCTCCTCAAATAAAGCCTCTTTCAGGTGAAATGAAAGAGGACATTTGGGGCCTTTGAAAAACAGCACCTATGTTTATCAAAAGCTATTTTCGTGCACATCTGTCTAATGTGGCATGATGCTTAATGGGGATGTTTGTGCGGCTTTGTTGCGACCAATATTAGTCACTTTTTTAAAAAAGAAAAACATCCATCACAATCCTCTCATCCGTTCACATTAAATCTCCATCTGTATCACTCAGTCCCCTCAAAGCTGTATTTTTACAATGACTTCTTTCACAAACATTATTGTCTCTGGAGCTGGCATTTAATTATGAAAAGAATAATTAAGGGGATGCCTGCGAAAAGCTGCTCTTGTGCCTGAGATCAACCGGTGGCTCCATGCTGATAAAGCCCCTGAACTGACAGGAGCGAGATGCACAAGCAGTTGCATGACAGTGCTCAGAGTATACCATTCTCCAAAGCCTGATTGCCTCATCACATGTGCAAGTATAATGCTGGAGAGGCATCCATCATCGCCAGAAAGGAGCTGCATTTCAGCTCAAATAACACCCAGCTGGCAGGGGTTTTTTGTCCTTCCCCTGCAGCCGCCTTCTCTTTGCATCGGGAGCTAACATCAGCCCCTATACTCCACAGACACCATTACAGAATGACATTTTAATGAGTCTCTTTCAAGGAGAATGTCTCCTTTTTTTCACCTTTTGTCACCCAGGAGAGAAGGAAGAGAACACGGTGGCCCTGCGTAGTATCACATCTCCACAGTCAAATACAATGTGCATGCATGTTGCAGTAACAATAACTCTTTCCGCCCACACACTCTCACTCTGGCACCCCCCACCCCCCGCCCCACTTCCCCTCACTGCAACCACAACCACCACCTCTGCTCCAGTGCCTCAGTGGCTCACGTGCCGCAGCACACAGCAATGAATCCCAGAGGAAAGATTCTCCACATTTAGGTCCAGAGGGGCAGCGGAGTGTGGGGTCATCAGCCGGGCTTCCAGGGAAATGGAGGATGTTGCTCCTCATCAATTTGATGAGGCAGACTTAAAGATATTTGAGTAGAGCATGGTGGGGGAATGAAATGATGGTCTGAAGCAATCATGAATTCATGTTATGGTGAACACCCCCTCAATGAAGACTATGAAGACTTTTATTTTGACAAAATGGGTGGATCTGGAAGTGTGCTTTTTGTTTTGTCTTGCCCTGAGTATTTTTTGTATTTATTCTTTTTCTTTAAATTATTATCACTATTAATTTGAATGTGTTTGTTCATTCAAATTTGTTATTTTGATTGTTTTTTATTGGGCGTACTGGGACTGTCTTGTATGGATCTCTGTTACCCTGTTTGTATTGTATTTTTATTTTTGTTCCTCAAGATTGAATGTCTTATTTGATGTGTGGAACTGTCATGTACCAACCTAACCAAAATCAATAAAAATTTGAATTCTATAAACAAAAATGTGCATAAAAATTCACTAGTATGCAGGAAAGTAAGTAATCCATGCTCAGATGTTGCTGCAGAGATTACATATGTGTGCCCCCTCCCCCTTTGGAAAGCTGAAACAAAACCTACGCCCTTCCTTGACAGAATATTGAGTGACAGTTGTCTTTACATTAATGTGTTGTCTGTTTTGTTTTATGACACTGCTGCCTCCATAGCCAGGTCTCCAAGACATCTAAGAGACTTTAAATGAGAAAAGACACCTAGAATACATCATAAAATGACATGTATATTCAAATTATAATGCATATTTTTGTCCAAGTAAAAAAAGAACAAACTATGCTCACATCAGATGTGTCATTTTTAGTTAGAACATTTTTTCTGCATGCGTAAATTTGGATAATGTGACAGGAAGGAAACTCTCTGGGGAATCTCTTTTTCTAGCAGGAATCCCCACTTCACTCTTATTAATGTCTTCTGTGTTTTACTGTTTCTGAGGAGACGGGGGAGAGATCAAGTAGCCCACACACTGTGCGGTGTGTGCGGAGGGGTGATGCCTCGAGAGCGCATCACAGGACGACAAAACCCCACTGCAAGACGCAGTGCCAGAATAGAGCAGCTTTGGCACGGGAGCTGGTTTCCTGTAGTTTATAGGGGAGAAAAAGGGGGAATATCGTCTTCTACGAATCCTTAAACATACTTCTTATCATGCCGGATCATCTTTGCTGGCTCGAGGAAATGTAGTGGAGAGGAGAAAAGAGGGGAACTCCGCCGGTGGAGAGATCTGGGGATGCGTGGACACGGTTATGGGTGATTAATGCCATTTTGCAGCTGCACAACAAAGACTGGATATGCGCACAAAAAGTGGAGATAAGTGAGTTGGACACAGGATGGACACTGCGGAGGTGATTCTCTCCGTGTTGGTGGTTGTGATTATCATAGTGTCGTTGCTGTCCAACATCCTGGTGCTGATCTGCTTTCTGTACAACCCGGAGATCCGCAAGCAGGTGCCCGGTCTGTTCAACCTCAACCTCACCTTCTGCAACTTGTTGCTGACCGTGGCCAACATGCCGCTCACTTTGGTGGGACTTGTCAGCAAGGCTCAGCCGGGAGGGGACGGCTTCTGCCAGATCGTGGGCTTCCTGGAAACCTTCCTGTCCACCAACTCGATGCTGAGCATGGCAGCGCTGAGCATCGACAGGTGGATCGCGGTGGTGTTCCCACTGAGGTACCACTCCAAAATGCGCCACAAGGACGCGGCGTTTGTGCTCGGGTACACGTGGGCGCACTCCATGTCCTTCTCCACGGTGGCCACCTGCCTCTCCTGGGTGGGATACCACCGGCTTTACGCGTCCTGCACCCTGTCCAACCCGAGGGCGAGCAGTCGGACCCAGTTTGTTATCTTCACCGTCTTTTTCCACTCCTTCACCTTTCTCCTGTCTTTTATAGTGCTGTGTGTCACATACCTCAAAGTGCTTAAAGTGGCGAGGTTTCACTGTAAGAGGATCGACGTTATCACAATGCAAACTTTAGTGCTGCTGGTGGATATACACCCCAGGTGAGCTCCTTTAACTTACTATCCCTGTTTGTGTCACTCCTGCATCCAAGCACCTCTCACTGCCCTGAAGGCCATGGGTGCAGATTTCAGGGGGGGTACTGGGGGCAGGTCCAATAAACCCCCCCAATAAAACATGAGAGTAGCAGAGAACTTTTAAAAATAAAATTTAAGACACTTACACCACAAACTGATCCTTACAAATACACCAGAGTGCACAAAATCAAATGTTTCTCCCCCAGAACTGAGACAAAACCTTTACCCTTGCTTTAGCCTCACATTTGGCAAGAAAATACAGACATTACTCAGTCAGAGGAGAGCGCCTATAAGAAAAGAACAAACTGTACAAATCACCCCTCTGATCAAAAAAAAAAGGAGGAAAAAACTGGAGGCAGTTATCGTAGCTGGAGCCATCATCCCATTTCATATTGAACAACAGTACAGTTAATGATGCTCTGCCGCCTCTGCCCTGACATCTGAATTGTGTCATCAGTATTCAGAGGGGATGCAAAATTTGATTCTATTGAAATGCCATCCAGAGTGATTGCTGTACTCTGCCTGTGTGTGTGTGTGTGTGTGTGTGTGTGTGTGAGTGTGAGTGTGTGTGTGTGTGAGAGAGAGAGGGAGAGAGATCCAGCAGTGTGAGTTTGGTTACATACTGTACAATAAGGTGCTGGTGTTCTAACTCGTGCCTCTTTTTACTCACACTGACGACCTCTGTTTCATTAAATATTACTTGAAGCAGTGTGTCATCATGCATGGGTGTAGATTGCAGGGGGGACCGAGGGGACACGTCCCCATCAATATTTAGAACAGTGGTTCCCAGCTGGTCCACCCACGGGGTCCAAATTGCTCCTCAGTCATTAGTTCAAGGTCCACACACTTTAATATATTCAGCGTCATACTGTCGTTAGTTTGCTGTCTCCGTTAAGTAGCTGTCCGTCTTTTATTCGCTCTACAACAGAAAACAGCACTTCAAAATAAAAGCTTGTGCTGGAAATTCACTATACTTCAAAATAACGTGTGGTTTTTTATAAACTTGACACTTTCACGAGTCACTTGCGGTCCATTCAGAATGGGCTCACGACCCATTGAGTTGGGAACCACTGATTTAGAACATGTGAATTTGTCCCCCCCATTAGCTTTTTTTTGCAATCACACATTCTCGGAACCCATTGGCTGTATTCGGCGTCTGACTTCCGGCAGACGGCGATACAGCCTCTGGGGGCAGACCCCCGATTTTTTGGCGAATTTCCGTTTCCAACTTCCGTTTAAATATAAGTAAATATGCTGAACTATTGCGATGGATTCAGAGTTTGCAGTGACGCCAATTATATTCCATCTCGTTAGTTCACCTCACGGACCGTTTAACCTGGCAACAACTGCAGCCGGCTCAAACGTGATTGGTCAATATCACGCGGACTACAAACAGCCTACAACCGGAAACCAGAGCTCTTCCGCTCTTCTTCCGGAGGCAAGATCTCCGGGGTTTGCCTACAGACTCTACATTCAGTGAATGTATATGGAGACTAGCAATCACGTGACTATTGTAACGTTAAATTCAGATGGGCGGCAGGAAGTGAGCAGTCCCCATACTATGTGTTTGTATATGATGGAAAGTGAGTACATAAAATTTCGGAGAACCTGCAGGCAGCAGGTATTGTCAGAAAATTAAAAAACAGAAAATAGATTTTGTGGACACAATTGTTGTTACAAATCACCTCGTCCTCCAGACCTCCTAACGTTACTAAAGTTACACGGCAAGCTTACAAAAGCGTACAAGAGTCCAGTGGACTATAAGTATTTTGTATCCAGTTAGGTCCACGATTGAAACAACTGCTGCCTTGTTTTCGGCTGGGTGAGTAAATGTGCTTGAGTAGAACTGTCTTTTATGTATCAGCTCTGTACGTGGATGCACCGCTGTCAGGTCAACATTACTAGCTAACATTAGCTGACTTTAGCTACTATTTTCTACCGGCTAGGTGAACCGTTCCCAAAGGTCTGGTGAAACACAGTTAAAAACAACACTCACTCCGACCTCGTCACATATCAACGTTTGGTCATGGACGTGCAAGGTACCCTGGGTGTGTTGGTTGTTGATGTTCTGGGACACCGAGTCAACTCATGCCTGTTACATGCATTGTCTTCTTTCAAAGTACACTTTTGTTTTCACAGGAAATTTACCGTTTACATACAGTCTCTTTCAAAATAAAAGCACTACATTAGTACAACACTGCAAATTGACATTTTTATTCCTCCAACAGCTAAGACACTTGGTTAGGTTCAGGCAACAAAAACACGTGGTTAGTTTAAGGCAACAAAAGGAAGTGGTTAGGTTTAGTAAAAAAGAACAGGGTTTGGTTTTATAATCTTACAGGACACGAACACCGCTCTCCCGGGTGAGGGTCGGTGTTTGTTGGACCCATCCATCACCACTCCTGCCCACCCTACTAGGACTTTAGCTGCCTTAACTTTGGTTCTTGTCCCGCCCTTGTTACCCCTGATGCCGTTAAACTATAACAGATAACAGCGACCGGCTGAATATCATGCCGATGTTAAAGGACACCGTAGGTCACTGCCGAATTAACGGATTTTGGCGATTTCAGAGCGAGATTGGGTTGTTAAAAATCTGGGTCATGGAGCACCTGGTGGCTTAGTGGATAGAGCAGGCAGCCCATATATGAAAGGCGATGCCCTTGCTCTAGCGCCAGCAGGTTTGATTCTGGACTGCAGCCCCTTGCTGCGTGTCATCCCCCTTACTCTCCCTCCTTCACACTTAGACTGTCCTATTCAATAGAGGCAAAATGCCAAAAAATAATCCTAATAATCCTATCTGGGTCGTGGCTAAAAACACGGAGAAGTTGTCACAGCACATTGTAATTGCATCCAACTCAACACGTTTGATATTTAGTTGACTCTGCTCCTTCAGACCAAAGGTGAAGGGTTTTGATCCACATCTGCTGCTGATCCTCAGTGAGTTTTTTTTCCTTCCCTTTATGTCCTTCTATTTTCAGGACTTAAAATGGCCCTTATTTTCTTCCCAAGTTGATTGATTGGAGCAGCTTTAATTAGCACAAATCATAGGCATTTGTGTAGTGTTGGTAGTCTTTGCCTCCAGTTGTCCGCCCTCCATCTGGACAGCGCACCGATGTATGACGTCATATGCAACAAAGCTATCAAAAAATTAATGTAGTAAAAGACTTTTATTTTGACAAGATTAAAGACATTTACACCGTAAATTGGTGCATGAAAATTCACCAGAATGCAGGAAATCAAGTGTTTGATGCTCACAGTTTTCTAGTGGAGAACCCCCAAAGATGAGATTGGCTTTTTATATGTATCCCTCCAAATGTTGATACAAAGCCTACGCCCTTGTCATCATGAAATCACAGCCCACCAGCACCAGACACAAAGTCACACACGCACACACACATTTAGAGTTGAGATTGTAATTCTTGAAGTGGGGACTTTGGGTCACTTTGGGTTACATCAGTGGCTTTTAATTATTTTGCCTCAGCGCAGCCTCCTGTATTTAACCCCTTCAAGACACCCACTCCTCGCTGTCTTTTGTGAGATATCTGGAGAGACTGTCTGGTCTTTATAAACCCACTCTGTGTTCCCAGTGTTCGCCAGCGTTGCCTGGAGGAGCAGAAGAGGAGACGGCAGAGAGCCACGAGGAAGATCAGCACCTTCATCGGCACCTTCATGCTCTGCTTCGCTCCCTATGTGATCACAAGGTGAGAGACACCATGCAGGCGGGAGACGGCTGCCACGCTGGTACACTGCGGCGTACGCAGCCCTTTTGTTCTGCTGGTATCCCCCAAAGCTCCCTCCTCTGCTGTCAACCCTCCCACCCCCCTACCACCACCACCACCTCCTCCTCTCTGCTTACTCTCCACAGCGGCCAGAGTTGGAAGATGAGATTGGCTGACCTTGTGATAAGTAATATGCCTCTGCTCTGCTGTTGCTGCTGCATTAGCACTTTTCTCCTCAAGTTCGTCGGGTGCATCAGTTAGTTAGGTGGAATCCAGTCGCATCAATCACCGGACATTGAGAGGATGTCACATGAGGCGTAGGGTGTGAGACACATAAGTGATGTAGTGGACATGTGAGAGGAAACTCACATGAAACTGTACGTTAAAATCACATGAAGGACATGACAAATATACAAAAATATAATGTGCAGGGAGAAGAAAGAAACCCAATAATGGAGAGTCATCACCTCCACTGTAAACAGATCAGATTACATGACAAAAAAGCAAAATTAAATAAAGTTTTTCTAATGCTGTAAGCATCTCAAAAAAAACTATTGTCACCTCCATTATGGGTGACTATAAAGGAGGTAACATCTCAGAAGAAGGTGGCTTATGTCAAAACCTGGACACATAAAACCAGAATTATCTCCATGGTGATGTTCATCAACATATTTGAAATACATAGAATTTCAATTCAATTCAATTTTATTTATAAAGCCCAATATCATAAATCACAATTTGCCTCAGAGGGCTGTACAGCATACGACATCCGTCTGTCCTTGAACCCTCACAGTGGCTAAGGAATAATTCCTCAAAAAAAAAAAAAAAAAAAAAACTTTAACGGGGAAAATCATTCAAACAGTAATAACATAAAGTTTATTAAAATAAATTAGGTACATTTTATGAGCTATAGTTATATGAGATTAGTCAAGACAGGATAAGACATGTTAAGATAAGACATGACAAGATAAGATAAGATAAAATAAGACAAGACAAGATAAGATAAGACAAGACAAGACAGGATAAAATAAGATAAGACAAGAATAGAAAAGACAAGATAACACAAGAAAGGATAAGACAAGATAAGACAAGACAAGACAAGGTTGGATAAAATAAGATAAGACAAGAATAGAAAAGACAAGACAGGATAAGATAAGATAAAACAAGGCAATGTAAGACAAGATAAAATAAGAATAGACAAGATAAGACAAGACAAGACAGGATAAGACAACTTAAGACAAGACAAGGTTAGACAGGATAAGACAAGTTAAGACAAGACAGGATAAGATAAGATAAGACAAGTTAAGACAAGACAAGACAGGATAAGATAAGACAAGACAAGATAAGGCAGGATAAGATAAGACAAGAATAGACAAGACAAGATAAGACAGGATAAGACAAGTTAAGACAAGACAAGACAGAATAAGATAAGACAAGTTAAGACAAGACAAGACAGAATAAGATAAGACAAGTTAAGACAAGACAGGATAAGATAAGATAAGACAAGACAGGATAAGATAAGACAAGATAAGGCAGGATAAGACAAGTTAAGACAAGACAGGATAAGATAAGACAAGAATAGACAAGACAAGATAAGACAGGATAAGACAAGTTAAGACAAGACAAGACAGATAAGATAAGACAAGTTAAGACAAGACAGGATAAGATAAGACAAGTTAAGACAAGACAAGATAAGATAAAACAAGACAGGATAAGACAAGTTAAGATAAGACAAGACAGGATAAGATAAGATAAGACAGGATAAGATAAGATAAGACAAGAATAGACAAGACAAGATAAGACAGGTTAAGACAAGTTAAAACAAGACAAGACAGAATAAGATAAGAATAGATAAGACAAGATAAGACAGGATAAGACAAGTTAAGACAAGACAAGACAAGACAGGATAAGACAAGTTAAGATAAGACAAGACAAGACAGGATAAGGTAAGATAAAACAAGACAAGACAAGATAAAATAAGATAAGAATAGACAAGATAAGATAAGGTACAATAAGATAAGACAAGAATAGACAAAACAAAACAAGATAAGATAAGACAAAACAAGCCAAGATAAGGTAAGATAAGACAAGAATAGACAAGACAAGACAAGACAAGACAAGATAAGATAAGATAAGACAAGACAAGAATAGACGAGACGAGATGATACCAAATGATGTGATACGATGCGATATGATACCGTTAGACTTTATTAATCCCAGACCAGGGAAATTCCCACATTACAGCAGCTCAAAAGTCAGAAGCAAGAGAAAAAAGGAAAGGGTGATAAATAAGCATTAAAATATGACAAAACATAGATATTTGATAAAAATAAAAATATATAAAGTTTCTATACACTACATACACTTTGTATTTATACAATAGCGTATACAAAGCCTACACATATACAAAAACTCAGTCTATTCATCTCAGTTTTTATTTTAGTTTATTACATCAATGTTACTTTTTTTTGTTTATGTTAGAATTACATGACTTAGTTTAGTTTTTAAACCTGATAATAGACCAAATAATTTCTTTGAGTGTTGCCCAAAGACAGCACTACATACCACCTGAATATTGACAATATATACACAGTGGATGGTTGTGAAACAGCTCCCAGAAAACAGAGAGTAACTATTTCGGAAAAAGATTTTTGAGGCCTTATAACATCATTGTCTGTTGAACAACTGACGTAATTTCCTGTTATTATGTTATGATTAAGTATGTTGATATCAGGAGCTGTGTACATGCTGATGCTATGCAGTGTGTACCAAATACTAATCATCAAAGTGAGTATGCAAAAATATAAATACACTTAAGTGCTTTTTACCAACAGGAAGTGACCCAAAATGTGCAACATCAGACATCCACTGAACTGCAACTGTGAAAGATGATTTTAAGTTTGACATCTGCAGTTCATTTTAGTTATTTTAGGACTATGAGAAGGTCTTCCATTTCCTTTTGGCATTGCATTGTGGGAGAATATCAAACAAGAGCAGTCTAAGAAATTGACTGTGTTTAATCCGAATATTGTCTGGTTTGAGCCCAGAGATTTAAATGTAGCACATTTGTCAGCTAAATATTTATTCTGTGAACTTGTGACATTGTTTAATCCAAATTAATTCCCACCCTACCTGTGTTATATAACTAAAAATAGCATCATCAGACAATTCCTGCCTCTCGTTAGGTGGCAGGAGCGAAAATGAGTCATCCTCAGCATTTGTTGTGTCATGGTTTTAAACTGATGAAGACAAGACTGGATGTAGGCTCTGAAGGATGATTTTTTTCTTAAGCGACTATCATGTGTTTCCCAAATGAAGCCAGATTTTCGGGCATCCTATTATCTAAACTGGCTTGAAAAATATTGCATATAGCTGCCGTAAATGGGGGGAAAAAGTGCTCCATCCTCACACAATGGTTCGTATGATATCCTATGAGTTAGCGCCCCATGTATGATGTTACGCACTTAACATAAAGTTGCATATTTAATTTAAAGTTACAGAGCTTAGGTTTAGAAAAAAACATGGTGAGGACGTATCTTAAAATCACTAAAAGTTCGCTCACACTGTCCTGAGCAACAGTCTCCTGGGGGAAAGTCCTGTATCTTGAGACCCATCCACCTCCCCAACCTCCCTCCCTATGCTAACAGCTTCTTTCTTTGCTCCCATCAGCGCATTGGTCATGTGACCTGAAATTTTGTTTGGTATGTAATTTTAATTTCTCCTCGCTGTTAGTGTATTAGAGCGGCACAGTGATGCAGTGGTTAGCATTGTCACCTCACAGCAAGAAATTTCCTGGTTCAAACCCCAGGGTGAAAACTAAACACTGTCTGTGGTAATTAAGTCCCAGTGTCCTCAAACGAGTGCTTCCCAATTAACAGTGTCTTAGCTTGTTCCTGTTACTAAAATTAGTCACATTTATATTCCATATCAAACTATAAACATTATTAATCATAAATAAACAAGTTTCAACCATAAAATGTGATCAGGTTTTGAACCTTGTCCACTTTGGTATCGGGTTGGCTGCAGACTGACTTGGCAGAGATGGCTGCCATCTTGTTTTTACATGGATTAGTGCTTTAGATGCTTTTAGGGAGCATTAGAATGACAAACTAAGAAATCTGAATCTGAATATGGGTTATACACTAATTACTGGCGCATGATTACGTAGGATATGTACACATTTTGGTACTTTTCGTAGGAAACTGTACCGCCTACAACGTCTGAGTTTGAGTATACTTCATTGTCTTGTCTTTTCCAGTGGGGACAAAATATACACCAAAAAATGTATAGTATAAGTATGTAGCACGGATTATTTGCTTCATAATCTAAGTGGCTTGACCCTTTAAAATATCACTTTAATGAGAAATGGGTTCCATAATTTAGTACCCCTACATCTTAATTAAAATTCACCTCTGCTCATAAACTGTTGAGGTGATGAAGATGGAGATTAGATGACTGTGTGGTAGGATATGAAATGACTTTATATAGTAAATATTGCCCAGTAACATCTCTAATTAAAAAACTGGAGGAAGTTGTTTCTGAAATGAAAGCAGGTTGCCATAAGTAAAGTTAAATATTCAATGTTTTATTGTTGTTTTATTGTGTTTTCAGTAAACTGTGGGTAATGAATGACCGCAGCGGCACAGTACATGCTCTCATTCTGCAAATGGCAGTTTACTCATCTAAATATATTACGCTAAAAGCTCCTCGGCTGCCTCTCTGATGCTCATTTGTTGTCAGGGTCATCATGTGTATAGTAAAAGCCCCGCTGTGCGCTGTGGCAGCTGACTTAACCTCCTGTTTGCTCCGGTGCTGCGCAGTGTGTGGGCAAATGCCAGTGATGGCGACTGGCCCATGTGAGGCCGATGTTAATGTGCTGACAGAGCTTGATTGTGGACAGAGTAATCATACAGAGTGCAAGCCAAGAGGATCAGCGTTTTTTTTTTTAATGCCTTTTATGACACAACGTACGGTAAATGTTTTCACACGTCACAAAAATTAGCGTGAAAGCACCAATTTTATGTCTTTGTGAGCACGGCTGAGATCACTGTGAGATGCAAACAACAGCCTTCAGGTTCTTTAAATCAGACATACAGTATTAGAAATACAGAACAGTACTTTCCCCCAAGAACTCACAGTGCTTTATTGTTTGCTGGCCAGCCCTCAGTTGAATACTGTATTAAATAACAAACAGAGTTAACTGGCTCGTTTCCAGACGCTCATTATTGCTAAGACAGGTCTGTTTTATTTTTCCGGTGGTTCTGCTTTTGCCGTTTCTCACATGAAATGCTGCTGGCAGTAAATGAGAAATGAGATGAAAAGTAGGCTCTCGCTGTGAATTTACTCACATGAGGGAAAGACTACTCCACATGTAGTTTCACCTGACAGCTGCCTACATTTTAATAACTTAAGACAGAATAAGCACTTACTTAGATGGCTCTGTATGGAAATAAACACCAGGTCTTTACCTAACTGCAGTAGTAAAGAAGCACCCTGCTCCCAGCAATAAAATATAATAAGTTAAAGGCAACAGTGGGCCTCATGCAGGAAGCTATATACAAAAAAAATCTCTTATTTTTGTTCACATATATTTTTTAATACCTATTGATTTCTGGTATTTTCTTAAATTTGCCCTTCTCATAGGTAAAAGAAAATCTGAAGAGTAGTTGAGAACGCTCTTACTAAGATAAGAAAAAACAATCCAGGTTTTGTAACACATTGTCACTCTGACCTTGTGACATAGTGCCGCTAGGTCATGGACTTTCCACGTCTACATACAACGTGCAAGGTACCCTGGGTGCGTTGGTTGTCGACGTTCTGGGACACCGTGTCATCTTTAGCCTGTTACAAGCATTGTGTCTTTTCAAAATACACTTCCGTTTTCACAGGAGATGTACAGTTCGCATACAGTCTCTTTCAAAATAAATGTACTATGTCAGTACAACAAAGTGAGTACAACAAAAATCACAGGGTTTGGCTTTACGTTTGGGAATATGGGATAATATGGGAAGCAGACACTGGCCTCTCAGGTGACTGTTGGTGATTGTTGGACCCATCCACCTCTTCTTCCACCCGCCCCACTCACACTTTTCAACCCTTCACTTACGTTGTTTTCTGGACGCAATTCCTCCTGACACTGTCAAGCGCTGTTACTCACTGATGGCACCCGGCTGCATATCATACTGACAAAACAGGATAGCTTTTTTGGTCAGTGTCTGACACGGAAGTCACTGCCCAAGTGTACGTTTTTACTGTACACAAATTAGTCCAACACAAGAAATCTGAAGTTTTAAAACTGAGGAAATTTGAGGATAAAAAATGCTTGAATATCATATAATTTGATTTTAATAATGTTTTAGTAGATATTTTAGGAAATATTACTATACTTGGTCCACTGATTCCAATTACTGTAAATTAAGTTACGTGCGTCCCTCTGCTGATCAGAGGTGGAACGTAACAAAATACATTCACTAAAGTATGAATTTGAAGTACTTTTACTTTACTTGAGTAATAATTTCACGCCACCTTTTGCTTTTACTGCACTTTATTCCCGTAGAAAATATTGCACTTTTTACTCCACTATACTTATTTGATGATTTTAGTTACTAGTTACTTTACAATAAAGATTTTTGCGCATAAACCATATGAAAATATAGCAATAGCAGCTGAGATGATTATTCAGTTGTATATTTTGGTAAATGTTTAAGATTTTTTTTCTGCAAACACATTTCATGGCTCCAGCTTTTTCTTTTCTTTTTTTTTTTTACTAGAAACTAGAAAAACCATGAATAGACTTTATATTTGAAACGAACTATTCAATTGAATATATTATTTTGTATTTTTTGATATTTTTTCATGGATCCAGCCTCTCAAATATGAAGACGTGCTGCTTTTATTATTATTATTATTACTTATTGATTTATTAGTTTATTTATACATTTTTCTTGTACACTGAGTAGGAGTTGGTGGCACCTTTCCAATTATTTGTCATGTGTCATGCTCATGACACAATACCTGCCCTTATATGGCACTGAGGCGGTGTTACCTATGCTAATAACAAACATTCGGCCACGCTTCTCCAATTTCTGATCAAGTAGGATTCATCATTTAGCATGCCTGGATAAGAGCACATTTAAGAACGTTAAGAACTTCTAATTTTTTTCTCCTGTTAAGATAATATAAGGTAAATTTAAGAGAGCGTTGGTACATGGGGCCCACTGTCTTGCAAATGTATTTCCATTTCTGCATAATAAGCTCAGGGCATGCATGCCTTTTCCAGCATGTTGACTTGCCTTCCCCCTGCTCCCCCTCCCCACCCTCACCACCCTCTCTTTATGCTTGGCTGCAGGATCGTGGAGTTATTTCCAGCGGTGCCTATCAACCCCCACTGGGGAATCGTCTCCAAGTGCTTAGCTTACAGCAAGGCAGCCTGCGACCCCTTCGTGTACTCCCTGCTCCGACACCAGTACAAGAAGACGTGCGCTGACATCATCAACAGGCTGCTGAAGCGTAGCTCCTTGAACGCATCCGGGCGCGGGCACGAGAACCAAGTCCACAGCATACCCGCCGCAGAGTGACAGGGAGTGGGCTGATACGGTCTGAGGGTCGACCCGGCAACTGTCAGGAAAATATGTGGCTGATTTATCGTCCACGAAGAAGAGAACAAATATTGGTTGTTCCTGTCCACGTCTGCTTAAATTTGGTCTGACATGCCAAAAAGAAAAAAAAAGTGACTACAGACAAGGGCAAATCCCTGCGCAGGAATACCACTGTGCTTGCATACTGAGTCCCCAGAACAGCAGATGAGTGCAGTGAACTTGTGAGGACAATAAGCAACGGCAGATTTCACATCCACCTGGAGACACAGATGTGCTCACCCAAGAAGAACGGCCAGTTCATAGCCTCATTATTCTAACCGGGGTAACTTTCAGTCTGATATTGCTTTTGTTAGACATTACTGTAGTATATACTCATATTATCTTTACATAAAAGGATAGGGAATGGCTGTATGTCTGTTTTAGTCTGTGCAATGTGTTTGCAAGTGATACACTGGCACTGTATGTAGCACTGACAACTAGCCTAACCAAAACTTGACAGTCCCCAAATTGTATCGCAGACGAAGAGAAGGTGCCGCTGCACAGTTCGGCTCAGGTTATTTCAGACTTGATGGGGTAAAACACGCTCCCGATTTAACAAATTTTAAGGTACTTTTATTTTTGTAGTACGTTGCCTTGTAGTGTAACGGTCAACGAAGGAAAAAGCAAGATTATGTGTTTTTCTGGGTTTCACATTGCCATCGTTTCTGAAGGGCTTACCGACCCGGCCAAGTGGAGTTTTAATGGGAGAAATAGGCCTTCAAACCGGCTGCCTTTGCTGTCATGACTGACATGTGCCCCTCAGGTTGTTTAGTCAAGTGGAGCGTGATCAACTGTACTTGGCCGGGTTTTGTGCTCACAGAGAGGAGTAGAGACCGCCTCATGCTTTCTCACACATTTGAGGGAGATGGACAGGAAAAGCAAATGTGTATGATGTCTTTATTTTGTCATCATGTGATATTGAATAGCAATGACAGCCGTCCATGAAAAGCTAAAGATTCATCTACAGTGTTTTTAGGAAAGATACTTGGCAATCAACGTGTCTGTTTTTAAAGAGATGGATGTTTATAGAAGATGGCAATATCCAACCCAATCACCAGATTAGATGTTGGCATTGTACGTCTCTGCAAACCACAGATACATTACATTTGTACATTATTCTATAGTGGATTTCAATCAGGAAAGACAGAAGAAGGAAATAAAGATGAAGTTTAATGCATAATATAAGTGTACAGATTAACAGATTTGAGGGAGATTATTTGTGATCATGGGACATCTGAGTGGCAGCAAGATAAATCCCCCCATGGAGTCTAGACACTGGTGGAGGTGGTGGTGGCTGATGACTTTGGTCGATGGCTGATGAGGCACATAGCGGCTGCATCTGAGAAGACTAGGCGATGATGGGGAGATGGAGGGTGCGCACGGCTGCAGCAGAAAAAGAACCATATTTGAAATAAGCAATGAGATGATAGGCTGACGGAGGAGATGTATCACTGTGCTATTGGTTGATTGTGGATCGGCTGATGACTCGATTGACAGCCCCGAACGCTGACAGCCAGAGATAGAGAATGAGTATGCGTGCAAGGAGAGAATGGCAGGGTGAAGACAAAAGTTACAGCTGTAGCATAGAAACAGTATTGTCTTCCTGACTGAATTTTCACTAAAGCTTCATATGTTGTAACTTTATGTTTCAACGCTGTGGTTGACA
Source organism: Epinephelus moara (assembly GCF_006386435.1). NCBI lineage: Eukaryota > Metazoa > Chordata > Actinopteri > Perciformes > Serranidae > Epinephelus > Epinephelus moara. The sequence continues at coordinate 13,556,664 of NC_065518.1, read as the reverse complement.
CGTGGTTAGGCACAAAAACCATCTGGAAATGGTTAGCAAAAGATCATGTTTTGGGTTAAAATGCCCAGTTTTGGGGGCATAATCTCCCTTGAAAAAGCAGCAATATCTTGGTAAAAAAAACCACGTTTTTTTGAGCCACTATCCCCGCTGGAAAAACAGTGACAGGTCGCTAAAAAACACCAACATTTGGAGCCCAAAATGTCACTGGAAACACTAAATCACAGCTGGTTTTGTTATTTGTTGGTGTCAAACAGTGGAGTTAAGCTTGGCAGACGTTTCACCGAGGTGTCATGCCATTCACCATCCCATCCACCTTCCGATGACAGAGTCAACTCATCCACGACGTCATTTTAGAAAGGTTTATATGATGCATATAAAACGTGTAAATGTAATGTATCTGTGGTTTGCAGAAATGTTCAAAGCCAACATTTTTCCAGAGACTGGGCTGCAACTTTTTGCTCTCACCTTGAATAGAAACATATTCTGTATATATCGGCCCTACAGGCAGTTCTTGCAGACCTAAGCCCAAGAGCCCTCTTGACTGACAAAGTGTTATCTGACTCACTTACATGTTGTACTTATTATATCCATTTCTGTTCTGTATCAGAAGACAGGCAGCTCTGTATCAGAGGGCTTCGACTGGGCTCCACTTGTTATAGAGCTGACACACAGAAGATAGAGGAGCTTCAGCGCCTTAGTTCAGAAAACGGAGAATACAGAATATTGCAAAGGTTTTTAATGGATTTATATACACAGAACGGGGGCCAACAGTGAGATACTGTATGTGTCACACAGTGCCAAAACTATCAATAATGCCCAGTGAGCCAAATATGAGTAGCTGCAGATCATTTCTTTTCTTAAACCATAAGAAAAGATAGATAAAATATTTATGTAATTACTAATTGATACATATTTTATTTTGTGGTCAGGCATTTAAAGGGACAGTTCACCCCCAAATCATTCTTCCCCTTACCTGTAGTGCTATTTATCCATCTAGACTGTTTTGATATGAGTTGCTGAGTGTTGGAGACATCGGCTGTAGAGATGTCTTCTCTGGAATACAATGGAAGTAGATGGCACTCGGCTTGTGGTGCTCAAAGTGCCAAAAAAATACATATTTATATATACATTAGAACACTCAACAGCAATGTCTCTCTCCAGAAATCCTGACCTGGTTACTCAAGATAATCCACACCCACCAACTGTATCACTGTGAGGAAGGAAGGGTACATCTACTCATGGACAAAACAGAGTTATGCACAGTTCTGATTTTCAAGACCCGCTCCCAAACTGGAAACACAATGTATAATATCACACCTGCCCCGCCACCTGGACATATGACCGATTAGATCTGCAACCCAACCTGACCCACTGATGCAAAACCCAAAACCACTAATCCCATCATAATCACTCATTCATTTTCCGTAGCCGCTTATCCTGTTGGGGGTCGCAGGGGGGCTGGAGCCTATCTCGGCTGTCGTTGGGTGAGAGGCAGGGTACACCCTGGACAGGTCGCCAGACTATCACAGGGCTGACACATAGAGACAGACAACCATTCACACTCGCATTCACACCTACGGACAATTTAGAGTCACCAGTTACCCTGCATGTCTTTGGACTGTGGGAGGAAGCCAGAGTACCAGGAGTAAACCCACGCTGACATGGGGAGAAAAGCAAACTCCACACTGAAGTGTTCCCAAACCCTGGGGTTCGAACCCCCCACCTTGTGAGGCGACAATGCTGACCACTGCTCCACCGTGCCATAACAGTTAATGTGCTTATCAGTAAAGCACCTGACTGAAGTGGCTCTCATATTCAAGCTGACGCAGAGGACAGAGCCAACACGCAAAGTCAGCAATCAGAGGATTAAAACTTTAAAACATTAATTAAAATATTATTATTAGTGTCATTTTGTTTTAATATATTCATCATCCAACACCACAAATTCAACTGCATGTCCTTTTTTACCCAGAACCAAACCTGGAAATAAAATAAAGACAAAAAAACAAAACAACCTGATGCAGGACTCTGGGACAGGAGGCTAGCTCAACTATTTTCTTTCTTCCAAAGTATACCCACCAAACATTATCACTGTGCCGAAGATGTGTCTGTTTACTCAAGGGTGTGACGTTCATGCTTGTAACAGCGTGAGATGTAAACATTAATGGCGTCCTCCTTGACTGAGCTGTAACATTAGCTAGCTCAGTGGTGCTGGGTGAGCTAGCAGTAGATGCACTCTTCCTTCTGCGCAGTGATATATTTGGTGGGTGTAGTTAAGTAGAAAGACGATAATACCAACATGAAACTGCTCACAACAAGGTCTGTGGATTATCTTGAGTAACCAGGTCATGATTTCTTGAAAGAAACATTGCCGTTGAGTTTTTCAAATGTAGTTTTTTGGCGTTTTGAGCACCACAAGTCGAGTGCCGTCTAGCTCCATTATACTGGAGGGAAGGCAGACATCTCTACGGTCGATATCTCCAATACTCGTAAACTCATGCCAAAACAATCTAGACTGATAAACAGCACTACAGGTAATAGGACAAATATGTGTTTTTGATTTTGGGGTGTACTGTCCCTTTAAAAATGTATGATCATACAGAGGAGAAATGGTTGTCTTGGATATATGATGCATTGCGAAGTACTGTATGACACTCCAAGACAACCGATGCCTTAAATTCTGTAACATATGATGGTTTAGAGTTTTTCCCTTCACAATGGCATATGAATATCTTGAACAATACAGAGTCAAGCATTGCCTTATTCACCTCTGTTCATTAACACACAGTCATCTAGAATCTGTATTCCTGTACCCTAACTCTGCTTATGGTAATTTATCGCTGATGTTTTGCACTGAAGTAAAGTAGTTATTTTTCTCATACATGATGGTTACTGGTGAAAAACAAGCTAAATAATATAATATGTTGACAGATTTAGATAAATGACAACGTGAAAAGTATTTTTGTGTCTTTTTGATATGTAATTTATGACGACACTGTATTTGTTTGAGTGTTACAGAATGTGCTGCTTCACATGCAAATGATTTAGTTTGAACTGTTGTTGGTAGGTGACAATGAAGTGAGTGTAATATACCTCATTTTGGTTTGGTGACGGACTTGACTGCCTGAACTGTTTTGTTATGTACTTCCTAATTTATTAAACCACTGGCTTGCTGCTGCTGCTGCTGCTGCTGCTGCTGCTACAGATGGCTAAGCTGACAAACAGCTGATGACGGTGGTGATGTGACAGGTGATGACAACTGCTGTTTCCACCTGTTGATGGTGATATTAGATATTTGGTTTCACTGGTTATCATTATTGTATTGTTGGTGAAAATGAGGAGGATGACTGTTTCAGATGTTGACCATGATGATTAAAGTAAACTGTAGACTTTACCAAAGTGCTCTGGTGCTGTTGTGCAAATTCTCCAGAAAAACCTGCTGCCAGTATTTAAAGCTGTGTAAAGAGAAACCTCCAAAACAACCCCACAGAAACGCCGCTCCAACCTCTCTTCCCATGACATCCATTATTTGCTTTTTGGCAGCTTATTTAAACAAAAACATGAAACTTGTTCCAGAAGTTTTCTGTCTCTCTGGAAGACAAATGGGTCCTCTCAGGTCCTACACTCCTAGAAATAAAGGTGCTCACTAGAACCACATAAGGTTCTTCAGCTTGTCCCCATAGAGGACCCCTTTTTGGCTCCTGGTAGAGGCTTTAATAAAGGTTCAACCTGGAACCCTTTCAGTGGGATCTACCTAAGACCCAACATAAAAGGTTATACCTAGAACCATGTGTAAAAGGTTTCACCCAGAACCCACAATGGGAGGTTCTACAAAGAACTACTGCTCACAAAATTTAAGGTAACACTTAGGTCTAGTCCACACGGACCCGTGTACTTCTGAAACCATGTATTATTCTATGCGATTTGGCTGTTTGGCCACACGCAACCGCACTTTTGGGCCCCCAAAACCGCGAGTCCAGGGTGAAGTTTTTGGAAGACTCCGGTACCAGCGGTTGCGTGTAGATAGGATAACCGCAGTATTTTATTACCTGTCTCCATTGTTTGACGTCAGAGCGACGGTAAATAGCTAGTGAAATGGCAGACCAAACAAACATGCTGGTGCTAACTTTATTTGTGAGCGTGCTATCTGCTCTCTTTGGATGGCATATCCAGCTGCTCGACCTAATGACCAACGAAGGAAGCTGCTCCTGTTGGTAGCTACCCCAATGACACTACCACGAAAGCAGCGATGGGTCTGTCAACGGAGGTTCTGGAACCGGCCGGGTCAGACCTCCGTTGGCAGGCCCATTGCTGCTTTCGTGGTAGTGTAGTTGGTCATTCAGGCGCCTCTGCTGTTCAATTAGGTCGCACTATTTTTGTGGATCAGGTTGTTTTTGTTTTCCGCACTTCCCTATTCCAGTATTGACCCTTTCCGTTAGAAGTTACATTGCCACCTACTGCTTTGGCATGTGTATTACATCACTTGGTAGCGGGTTTTGCGATTTCGTGTGGATATCATATTTTTTTATCACACCACTCGTGTGGACGAATTTTTTTTGGAAACTGGAGCCCGAAAAACTTAAGTTTCAGAAGTACACGGGTCCGTGTGGACTAGGCCTTAATGGTCACAGTGTAACACCAAGTCAGTCAAACTTTAAGGATATCAATCTGTCCATTTAGGAAGCACAAGTGATTGTAAATTAGTTTCAACTGCTTTGGTGCAAATCAAAGTGGCAACAGGTGCAATGGAGAGGCAAAAGCAAGACAACCCCCAGAAAGGGAATGGTTTTACATGTGGTGTCCACAGACAGCTGCTCTCTCCTTATCTTTCCTGACTGATTCTTTTCTAGTTTTGTGTTCTGCTAGTGTCCTTGTCACCACTGGTAGCATGAGGTGGTACCTGCAGCCCAATCAGGCTGCACAGGTAGTCCAGCTCCTCCAGGATGGCACATCCATACGTGTGGTCGCAAGAAGGTTTGCTATGTCTCCCAGCACAGTCTTAGGAGCATGGAGGAGATACCAGGAGCTGGACAGGGCCGTAGAAGGGCATCAACCCAGCAGCAGGACTGGTATCTGCTCCTTTGTGTGAGGAGGAGCCCTACAGAATGACCTCCAGCAGGCTGGTGGTGTGCATGTTTCTGACCACACTGTCAGAAACAGACTGCATGAGGGTGGCATGAGGGCCCGACATCCTCTAGGGGGACCTGTGCTCACAGCCCAGCACTGTGCAGCTCAACTGGTATTCACCAGAGAACACCATAACTGGCAGATCCGCCATTCGACAGATGAGAGCAGGTTCACACTGAGCACATGTGACAGGCCTGAAAGAGTCAAGTACTGCCACAGACTGTCCAGGAGCTCACTGATGCCATAAAGGAGATCCCCCAGGACACCATCTGCTGACTCATCAGGAGCATACCCAGAGGTTGTTAGGAGTGCATACAGGCACGCGGGGGCCGTACACACTACTGAGTCACATTATGAGTTGCTGTAATAAACTTCACACAAGTTGGATCAGCCTGTGATTTCACTTTTTTACTTTGATTTTCGGTGTGATTTTGAATCCAGCCCTCAGTGGGTTGACGATTTTGGTTTCCATTGACCGTTGTTACGTCATTTTGTTCTCGACAAATTATACAATGTACATCAGTAAAGATTTTCAACTTGAATTATTTGTTCATCAAGATCTGATGTGTGATTTAAATGTTCCATTAATTTTTTTTAAGCAGTGTATTTTATGGTGAAGTGGTTTCACCGTCTACGGGCGCTAACAAGAACCCACCCAGGAGCTTCTACAGAAAACCCTTTTATATTCCAAGGGTTTCATCCAGAACTGAGCTGTAAAAAAAGTAATTGACTACATTACCCATAGATCTCTCTTGGATTCCAGATACATCTACACTTAAAATACTGTTTAAAACATGGGTAAACGTTTAAATATTTGAGGAGTTTCAACAATCCTTGAAGAGTTCTTTCTTCCAAAAAGCTGCCTACAGACGCAAATGGTTCTGGGTAGAACCTCAGCCCTTTGGGAAGAGCCATTTTGGAGAGTGTATAGAGTGCTTCAGGGATGACGTCTTTCTGTAGGCAGACATGGAAGTTAGCTTCGCCCTGGTTCCCTCGTCAAAAAGCCTATGAGATTTTTCCATTGGATTTTGGATCACTGCCGAAAATAAGCTCTGTGGCAAACAAATGTTTATGATACTTACATGTACATCTTACACTTTAATAGTTTTTGGACAACAGTGGTGCTCTATGGCTCAGAAGTATAACCTATATCAGGCTGTGGCTACACAGACAACACATAGGATGAATTTATTGTTGGTTTCAGTTTGTTCAGATGATTTCATGATCAGAGGAAAACAAATAACACAACTGTTAAGATCCACTCACTGCTCCAAAAAAGTTGGTGAGCAGTTGAAACTTACTCGCCTGCATCTGCCCAGTGATAAATCAGTGCCATAATCACATCTTTAAGAACCAAGGATGGTAGAGGGGGGTTGACAAGAGTGATATGACTTTCAGCTTTTCTATCCGCAGCAATTCGGACTGTTTCCACCTGCAATCAGTCGGAGCCAGAGGGAAGCGATTTTTCTGTTCACACCACAGCGCAGGTGGTAATGAAACAACATCAGCGCCTGGCTGAGTTGGCCTCGTCTGAGATTCTGTACACTGATTCACACCCCAGGAGCCGGTGATTATCTTCAGGTGGGTGGCACTGACCATGACACGCGGCTTAATCATGGTTGGCCTCAGCCCACTCTGTCAACTGAGAAATAAAGCACAGCTTAGAGTGAAAAGTGGACACCTTGCTCTGTAAAACAAAGGAATGTTTGTTGTTTTTCCTCCTCATAACCCTTTGACATCGAGAGAGGTTAACTTCAAAGCTCTGAAAGTCTGAATCCCGAGAAAGCGTCATTCTTTCAAGTGATTTGTTACAGGCGTGCAGTGAAGATTCATTTTCTTCTTAAATGTGTGAATGTAAAATAACACATTTATCCTGTCATTGGTGAAAAAGGCATAGAATAACATCTCTTTTGACAGGTACTTGGAAAACCACAAGAAAAAAAAGGCTATGAAAAAGCCAGTGATAGCAAAGAATGAATGTTTGTTGGATTTTTTTTTTTTTTTTTTGCTGCAAAACCACAAAACCATAAATATGAAAGAGCTTGAAACAAAGACCATGAATGCTGCTTTGTTTCATCCAAACTCCAAACAACCCCAACAAAGTTCACCTTGGCTTTTGTCTCCACATCTGAACGACATGTAAGAGAATCTGTAAGGATTGTGATGGAGGATTCAGCATGACTATGTGATTCGTAAATCAATAAACAAAAAGCATGTGGTGCTCATTATCCCACTTGCGCTCTTGTTTCTCCCCCATGTGTCACCCGATGATTTCTGTTTGACTGTGTGGACACCGTGCGGCTTTGACATATGTGTGGCTGCTGCTCTGATGTGTCATTCTGTACTTCCGCCAAGGAGTCTTATTTGTTTGTTTGTTTTGCTGGGTCATAAACAGCTTAATTTAATAAAAGGAAGTTGAATTGGTTAGTTTAGGTGCAGATTAGAGTCCAATAGTTTTTGAGGGCACTATATTGTAGATGAATTTACACCAGATGTTTACTCGGATAAAATGGTGGACAGTAAATATGGTGCACTGAATATTGAATAGGGAGTGATTTCAGACCAAACAGCAACGTCCAAGGCTGAAAAATGAAGCAAATGCGGAAGTGCGGAAGTGCGGAAGTGCAGTTCCTCAAATGGCCACTTGAGACTGGCTCCAAAACAGAGTAGCAGAGATAAACATGTTTACAGCCTGGTACAAAAACAGTTTTGGTCCCTAAAGCTAATTTCAACATTTATGACAATTGTACTGGAGGTACAGTTATGCATATTTAAGAGCGGAGCCACTTGAGTGACAGGCTGTCTGCGAGGCGTGGCTACAGTCTGAGTCAGATCCACCCCTCGCTCCTCCACAGCTCCACCCTCTCGTCCAGATATGGTCCCTCCTGGCTCCAAAAAAACAAGATGGTGGCAGTCAAAATGACTGGAGGCTTCAGAACGGAAGTGCACAAACCAGTAGGTGTTGTCACGGAGGCTATGTCCATTGTCTATGCTTCAGATTGTTATGTTACAACAGAAGAGACACACACGTAATTAAAAAAACTGAATAAAGGCTACATTTCAGTAAAATATTCCAGTTCCAGCGTCCTAATATTGTGTAGACTGGCTCAACGATATTTATTAATAATTCATATAATCCATTACTCGTTAAAGCTGGGGTAGGCAGAAATCTAGAAAGGGCAAAAAAAGGATCTTATTTCATCATAGAGCTCCTCTCCCTCTCTGTTTGTCAAACCACAAATGAGACAAGAATTATCAAGCTGGCCACCACACGATCTGTCCGCCTCACTCCCCACCAGTGTGGACTGCTTCCCCAGGACGAGAGCAGACAGCAGCTCTGGACACGGACCTTCGCTCAACAGCTGCAGTGGCTCAAATTCGACCAGCGCAAACCCCCCAGTGCTAGGTGTTACAGTAGGCTAGTGGCCAGCAGCTGCACCAGGTCTAACCTGTGTACCGGCAGCAACAGAAAGTTTGCTGATCCGGTGGGAAGTCTGAGCCAGGGTTTGCACTGGCAGGTTGCTGCGGCCTCGGGGATCCGTCTCCAGAGCTGCTGCCCGCTCTCCTCCCTTTGAGGTGGTCTGTAGAGGCAGGGAGTGAGATGGAGGACACACTGTGATTCAAGGTTCTAGCTAACATTAGCTTAATAAAAGTGAACTTTTACAAAGCTGCAAGCCTTTTGCTCCGGTTAGCAACATTTTCTCTCCATTTCTGAAACATTTTGCCGATATTGACATGTGTTTTATTTTTTTTAATTGTCAGTCTCTGTTTTTGATTCTTTTTTTTTATGAGTCCATCCTCCTTTTTTGGGGTTGCTTTGCAGTGTAGGCAGGATTCTCTGCTGTGGAATCAGGCTTTCACTAAAGGGATGTGCGCATGCATCTGCATTTGTACAACAGCTATTAGGATCACCTTCTCTCTGAGAGGACATGTAATTGGCCTCCCATCATTAGATAGATTTTCTAAAGTCTGAGACCACTTGAATTACAATATGCTCAAAGGTTGTTAACAGATTTTTTTCCAAACAAAGCCAAATTAAACTGCCTACCCCAGCTTTAATGTTACTAGTTAGATCTGTGCCTTTTTTGTTTGCTGTTGTTTTTGTCTTGTTTACTTGTTGACATGCCAGAGTTTGTTAACATCACAAATACCAGAATTGCTCTGCCCCTCTAAGCAGAAGTCTAATTAGAGATGATAACTCGAAACACCTGTGTTTTGGGCTACAAATGCAAAGTGTAAACACCTGTGTGAGTGTGAAAGGCCTTTAATAAATCTGGATAAGCATGATAATTGATTTATTTGACAATTTTTATGGTTTTCTATATTTGGTTGCCACATACCAAGCACCTGTCACAAAATGAAAAGATAACGGGCGCATCTATCAGCTGTGAGGGATCCTTATCAATGTAATGGTTTTTAACCACAACTTTTGCATTTGTAATTTATTTTTATGCAATTAAAATGAGTCAGAGTATATTTTTTTCTCTGAATATTTCTTACAAAACCTCCCATGTAGCAGCACCATCACATTTTACTAAATCCAGAGCAGGACCAGCTGTGAGTGGTGACTCTGCTGCAGGTGGGTGGAGTTGGTTTGCTCGTTACTTTAACCTGTAACATCTGTGCCGGGGCTGCTGCGGTTTAAAAGGACTGTCTCACTGGGCAGTCATCTTTCCTCTAACTCCCTCATCCGGTGCACATCCTGCAGATCTGTGCCCCATTCACACGCCTTACAGTCTGGTTAATTATTATTAAATTACTTTCATTCTAATCCTGATCTCCCATTGTGTTGTTTGAGCGAGGTGGTAACAGCGGATACTCATGCTTTTGTCGTCATTAATGAGGATTTGCTGCAGAGTTTAATCAGACACCTGACAGATTCACAGAGCAAGCATTCAACATGTTCGTCTCAGAAGGCTTTTAGTTGGAAATGTGGTAATATTTCACTTGTTAACAAAGCAAACAACATGGCTACAAAACAAATGTCTTGCTACTATTTGAAATATTCATCACCTAATGGTCCACTGTGTAAGATTTAGGGAGGTTTAGTGGCATCTAGTGGCGAGATTGCAAATTGCAGCCAGCTGAAACTTTTCCCAGTTGGGATTCCTTCAGTGTTCATTGTTCAGGAGGTTTTTACCTGGAACCAAATTATCTGCAGAGGTCACTTATTCTCTAAAACAAATGGACCAGTTGATTTAAACTAAAGCCACATAGCAGCATGGCCGACGAGGTCTCGCTCTGAAGTTGTCGAAATCTAGCGCTTCGGCAGTGACTTGCGGCGTCAGACACTGACAAAAAAAGCCGTCCTTTAACGTCGGCATGATAAGCAGCCGGTCGCTGTTGTAGTTTTACAGTGCTCAGCAGCATCGGGGGAAACGCAATGGGACAAGAATGAAAGGTGACAAAAGTCTGAGTAGAGGCAGACAGGCCCATCAAACACGGACTTTCACCCGGGAGAGTGGTGTTCATGTCCTGTAAGATTATAAAGCCTACCCCTGTTCTTTCCTTCTAAACCTAACCATGGTTTTTTGTTGTTGGAGGAAAACAAACGTCAATTCACGTTGTTGTACTGATGTAATATTTAGACTGTGTGTAAATGTAAAATTTCCTGTGAAATCAGAAGTGTATTTTGAAAGAAGACGATGCATGTAACAGGCAGAACTTGACACAGCTTCCCAGAACGTCAACAACCAACGCACCCAAGGTACCTTGCACAACGTATCTGGACGTAGAAAGTCCATGACCAAACGTCGATATGTGACGAGGTCGGAGTGAGACATTTTGGCATAGCCCTGCGGATCGCAATGTCCACCATTTGGCCCAGACTGAAATAACTCAACTAATGGATGGATTGCCATTAAATGTTGTACGGACATTCATGGTTCCTGGAAGATAAAGTCAAGTGGCTTTGATGATCCTCTGACTTTGCGTCTAGCGCCACCATGAGGTCGACATTTGTTGTGTTGAGTGAAATATCTCAACCATCGGATGGACTGTTATTAAATGGTTGTGCTTTGCTTGTAGTACTAATTAGCAAGTTTTAGGGAGCAAAATCTAACAGAATAATGTGTTTAAACTTTGAGAAATAACAGAAAACTTTTCAATCACCATCCCTCTCTTTGCTGATCTGGTCGTCTGCTTTGATGTCTATCCAGCCAGCAGAGAGTCTAATCTGTCTCAGAGAGGTTAAGAGCTGGTTTACCAACGCTGCGTGGCGACTCACTCCTGTGATATCCAGGCCGGCGCTCTTTAACACTTCAAAGGCTGGACCGACTTCTGAAGAAGCACTGGCCTTTCAACTGCTGGCAAGGTCAGCTGGTGCCTGTGTCTTCCCACACATCTGCACGGTATCACAGCTGCAGGCCACAGCGGCTACACTGCACACCCTGCACACTGTACAACCCCCCTCCCTCCACCCATCCCACCAACATCCACACCCACCTGAACTCACAGGGATTGTCTGCCGTCCATATGGGAGAAGTTTGTCTTACAAGTTCTTGTTATTAATGAACATCTCCACTGATTAATGGTCAGAAATGCCTTTTTTCCACTGAACTTATGGCTTGTTTTTATCCAGAAACATCTGGGTTTTATAACCAATACATCAGACACTTTTTGGACTGTCAAACCTTTCACATCAGCATAAATGCTGACCACATCTCTTTTCTGCAGTGTAAGAAAATGATAGATGTCACCAGTAATAATGAAATGGCCTCTGTGGAGAAAAAAGTGGCCAGAATCTAAGAGAGAGAACTCTGTCGCTGATTTATGCCAGTTTCTCCTCTTATAACTCCACAGCTTTCTAAACAGGGCGACCTGGCTCTGTTTTTGTTTTGAATGCTCAATTCTTCAAGCCCCCCTGGAAGTCGAGTCAACATTAGGGCAGCATCTGAAAGTTAGAGACTTCAGGCTCTGCAGCAACCACACAGAGACACTGATCCCTATTGTTTTTCCTGGGAACTCCTCCTTTGTTTTTATTCTCATTTAACTTGACCATCTAAGTTGTTTTTTCTCAAAATACACAGAGTTTACAAGAGATTATTCCAGCGTCTGAATCCATTCTGTTCATGACACTTCAGTTTTATAGTGGATACAACAGCTTACATTAAAAAATTGAAATTAGAGGTAGATTTCATCCCGGTCGCACTCCCAGGAGTCAAAATATGTTGCTTGGACAGTGGGCCTCAGCGTCCGATACGGCCACACAATGCACCTTTTAGCGTCCATGAGATGCATTGACCTTACAAAACAACTCCATGTAAACCCAGTCACGTCATGATTAGATGTTCAGAGCAACTGATGTAGTGTAACAAGCAGGAAAGTCCACTTAGGATGGCTGTGAGGGGAGATGGATGAATCCAGCAAACACACGACTTTGACTCAGGAAACCAGTCAACACTGAGTCACAACACATCACGAGTGGAGTGAGTCACGTGCGTCAACTGATGCACTTTGTAGTTGTTTAGTCTTGTGTCAGTGGTTTGCATCTTTTTGTAGTCATGAGGCGTATCACTCCAAAATCGTTAAAATCCGGCTCTTGGGCAGTGACTTGCAGCGCCACACACACATACGAAGAAAGCCATCTTTTCACATCGGCATGACATGTGGCTGGTTGCTGCTATGGTTTAATGGCGGGAGAAGAATGAAAATGATGATGGATGGGTCCAACAAACACCGACTTTCAGCCGAAAGAGTGGTGTTCGCGTCCCGTAAGTTTCTAAAGCCAAACCCTGTTCGTTTTCCTTTTTTTTTTTTTTTTGCTGCAGTCAGGTCATTATATGGTAAGATATGGCACTCCTAAATTCTGATATGCATAAATAATAAGAGGAAACAACCTTTTGTTTTAGCTTGTTTTTTCAACTAACAAAATAATGAACTTGTGATCTGGAGATAACGGCATTGCAAGCATGGCCTTTCTCAGCTTCCGTACTTGGTTGTATTTGTTAAAGCAGTGTAATAAACATTAGTGCTCCAGTATTTCTCTCATTGTATCACTGCCAATTCATACAGGACTGACATACAGTGACACATACAAACTTATTATAGATTAAAACCCGCTTTTATGAAACACTCCATCATCTGTGTGACAAATATATTTCCTCTATTTCACACTCAGAGTCACTGATTATGGTATAGAGCTGCAAAAGGCATGGTAATATTAACAAGCTCTGATGCGCCTATACTCTCCAGTACTCTGAGATGATGACAGGTGTGCGAGCCTCTCTTCAATAACCTTTGGAGGAGGAGATAAGAGGTTGAGGTCTTCCTATAATTGCATGTTGGCCAGAGAGAAGGAAGGCTGGTGTTGTTGTCAGAATAAGCCAGTGATCCGTAAGAGCCCCAGCACAGCTTTGATAATTAGAGCCTTTCCACCTCGACACCCAAGATACTAACTCACCACACACTGCAGGAATCAAATGAGAAGAGGCTTGAAATTAACCACGGTGATTACAACAACTAACTTATGGGAATGGAATGAAGTTTATTTCCGTTATGAGGGATGTTCGATCAAGCAGGAGTGAGTGTGAAATCAGAGTTAATTTTAATATTAATAGAACAAATAACCAACAACATCCAAGTACTCACCACTGCTAATGTTTTGACATTTTAAATCAATTTATAACCATACTTTAATTCCTTCTTATTTCAAAATGGAATATCATGTTAAACATAAAGGACAGAACATAAAAAAATATTTCTGAAAGAATTAACACATTATATTTTAGTCTCCAGACCTTTGTTGAAATCTAATAAAATTAATCCTTCCATCTTTTTTCATTTGCTTACCTGGGACTGGGTCGCGGAGGCAGCAGGCTGAACAACATACTTCAGACGTCCCTCTACTCATCAACGCTTTCCAGCTTCGCCTGGGGGATCCAGAGGCGTTCCCAGGCCAGATGAGATATAGACGATGTTATGGCTCAATTTTGCTCCCTTTATGTAAAAACAATTGATCAGTTTCAAAAGTTGTAAAAGTCAGTGCTCTCATACTTTCATGCGTCTTTAATGTTGGCATAGATACAGCCACTAGAGGGCGGAGTCAAAGGTTTGCACAACAATGAACGAGGCGACGGTGGAGGAGGCTGTAAAACTGTACCTTTAAATGGAGGCAGCGTTGTAGACGGCGGTTGTCTGTGCAGCCATACATCCCCAAATGTGGACAGAGAATTCTTTTTTACTCTATTACCAATTCATTCCGTGCTGCCATTATTTAAACTTCTTCCTCGTCTCCTACGGTCATATCTCACTTACGCCTCATTCCCACTTACACATGTGTACAAAGACAAGTCAGGTGTAAGTCTATTCGTTCCTATGGGAATCTACGTTATACTAATGTGCCTGCAAAACTCCTCCCCTCTGTAATATTTTGGTCCGGAATTTACCTCGAGTACATTAAAAAAAATTGAACTTTTGCGATGGATTTCTGAGAGACCGTAGGACAGTGTGCTAGCTTAGCTGACAGGCTGCTAAATGGCTAACAGGCTATTTTCGTTCAATTCAGTTGCCTGTGTTGATCGTAAAGTGAGTTTGTCTGATTAAAAATAATTTGTTTATCTAGTTTTTTACCACATTGTGAATCTGAGTAATATTATTCTGCTAAAATATGGTTATACATTATGTACAGTCAGATTGTCATTATGACTCATTCAGCCGTTCATCTCTTTTTAATTAAATATTTCACAAAACATGCTCCATATCCAGCAGGCCAACATCTTAATTTATTTGTTGCTATGCAGTATTGGTCCTGTTTTTGTCCCGGTAATGTTCAAAGTGAATATTCCAAACTACTGGATGTATCATCATATGTAAAGACATGCACTCCCATGCGTTGGACACCAGATCTGTATATTTACAGAGCTACGGACACCAGTCAGGTGGAAACTAGGCGTTATGCTCCATTTGCATACAAAAGTAGATCTGTTTGAAATGTTGTCACTGCTCTCACGCTTTCATGAGTCCTTCATGTTGGCATAGATACAGCCAATACATGGCACTAGAGGGCAAAGACAAAACAAATGAGGCAACGGTGGAAGAGGTTGTAGAAAGGTACCTTTTAAATAGAGGCAGCATTGCAGTTGTTGTCTGTGCCGCCATTTTATGAATCCTGACATGTGGACAGAGAATTCTTTTTACTATAGCCCCTTTTACACCGCCAGATTTTCTGCGAATGTTGGGCCGTTTTGCCGGCAAGCTGCAAGCGTTTAGACACACAGAGCCGGATTGGCGAGTTGATCCAAGGTGCCCAATTTTCCGTCTCGTAGGGTAGACATATTGGCAGAACCCTTTTAGTTTAAACAGACAGAGGCGGCCTTCCGCCATGGGAGGGGCTGTTGATGACGCTGCACATGCGAGCCACTGGCGGTGGATTAACAGGAAACAGCTGATAGCAGGAATTAGCAAGCAGCTAGTAGCAAGAGGGAAACACAAACCTGACAGACACTGTAAAGATGAGCCACTGGAGAGACAAGGGATTGCGTGCCCTCCTTGCCCTCGCAAACAAAGAGGCCATTAACCGTCAGATGACGGGGACGGTGAAGAACGGGCCGACTTATGAGGGAATCGCCGAAGGACTGACCAGCTGCAGCTTCCCTCCCACGTCGCTGGTTACGTCACACGCTGAGTTACACGTTTTGTTACTTGCTCCCGCCCCCCATTGCCCTGAAAAAGGCGCATTCTGTATAAACAAAAGTAGCTAGGCGGCATTTTGCTGCACTCCCCGATTTTGTTTTTATACTGCCAGTGTTGAAATTTGCACAATTCCTGTTTAAAAAGGGCTTATATTACCAATTTAGTTATTTAGATTTTGTCCTCGTCTCATATAGTCGTATCTCAGATAAACTACCCTACACTGCCTCCATCATCTATGGCATTACTGCTCCGTATAACCTGTATCAGTAAGCTTTCAGAAAATGTGCACAAATGTGGACCAAAAAATGCAGAATACACACAGAGGGCTCTGTGCGTCCCTGTCTCTGTATCTAATGCTGAGCATAAATGAACCCTTAAGCAGAAAGGCCTTACTTATAATATTACCTTTTTCAGTAACGAGTAGCTCAACGAATTGATAATATATAATATTGCACTTACCCCCAAAACAAATAACTCGTTACAATCTTACTTTTGCTGTCAGTCTCTTACTGATTAAATATTCAACAGTTAATCAAATCTTCGGATTCGTCTTCATAAGACCTCTAGAGGGGCCTCCTACCAGTTGGGTATGTCTGGAACACTTTTACTTTAATATATTTTATATAATATTATATTTTATAACAATGGACTTAGCTACCATTAGGTCAGCCATTTGTTTATGGACCGCCATTTTGAAGCCTCAAGTTCGGCATTTTGTCCGTCGCCATCTTGGTTTTTCTGAACCAGAAATGACCATATTTGGATGAGGAGGTGGAGCTGTGGAGGCTGATAAACAACAAACAGTCCCTTGAACACACTTTTAAACTGCATTACCTTCTGTTAAAGGTGCTTTGCAAACTAGTCTTCACTGATTGATTGATTGATTGATTGATTGATTGATTGATTGATTGATTGATTGATTGTATTGACCACAAACAAAATCCAATTCCCATGTCACTTTGTGCAAACATCGTCTTTATTTAATAACGTGCCGAAACTGAAGTGTAAAAAAAATAATCAATGACACACAAAAGGCCACTGAGTCCACACGTTTTTTTCTGACAGGACTGGAAATTGTACAAGTGCAGATAATAAAGCTTTTACATAACTGTGTTACATAAGTTAATAAGTATGTACATAATGACAGTCATGGCCATTCCTCACAGTGGTTAAAATCAGATGCTGAGACAGATTCCTCATCTGTAACTCATATTTCAGTTTTCTTTTATTTAAAAAAATAAGTTCTAATGTGATTATATTTTGTCAGCATTTATAGGTGATGTCACAATGAATGATGGTAGATGTCTTAGAAATAATGTAACAATATAAACCAAAGAAGAGGGGTCATAAACGTAGAATTAGCCTTTGACAGAATGAAATAAACGTTTACAGTGGATATCAAGAGAAGCTGAGATGACGACAGTGAACACAGAGAGAGCTTATGCCTGGGGACCAAACAAAACCAAACCAAACAAAAAACAAAGCATCCCGTTTAAATTAATCCACATTTTTAATCTTCCAACATAATTCCACTGACAGCACTCTGGAGGAATCTGACAGAGGTCCAAACCCCGGTCTGATCGGAGCAGATGTTTGTTTTTAATTCTTCCTCGTACAGTCATTATGTTCCCAGGCGTCTCTCTCTGGACCTGCGAGCTTGGAGCTGCCTGACGGGCAATCTGATCGGCTGCTTGTTGAATTTTTCCATTATTTCTTTGATTCGTGACAGGTTGGTGCGGCCGACGGTGAAGTCGCACGTGGTGGCGCCCATCTCGTAGCCCACCTCGCACTTCTTACTGGTGACGCTGTAGCCCTCGGCCCTGGCTGTGACTCTGTACTCTCCTGGGTTCAGCAGGCGCCAGTAGTCGCCATCAGCAGCTGAAACACAAACAATCATACAAAAAACATTATTTTTCCACTTTCGTAGGTGGTGACTACGAATATGTTGGGGTGTTGATGTTCAGACTGACCTGACACTGAACTCTAGGAGCAGTTAGGCCTGTCCACACCAAGGACGATAACTATAACTGTAAATACTTTGTTTAAATGTTCAGTCTTACTCGAGTGGATGGCGGAGTCCACGCCGCAACGTATAGAACGGTTTGTATATCTTTCGAAAAATACATGCACAACAGTTCATATGATATCCTACAAATTAGCACCCCACGAATGACGTTACGTCCTTAACATACAGTTACGTAATTAAGAAGGTCAGGTTTAGGCAAGAGAAGTCACTGAGGTTCGGTTCAGGAAAAAAAAAAAAAACATGGCAAGGACGTACCTTAAAATGACTTCACAGGGTTCACAACACGTCACTCCAGGGGAAAGTCCGGGTTTTTATGACCCATCCACCACCCCAACCTGCCTCCTTACAACACTACTCAGGACGGTTTCTTGGTCACGTAATCACAGCCTTTCAAATGTGTACGACACATGTACGAATTTGGGTGCATTACTTTTTGTAGGAAAACATATGAACAGTTTGTGAGAACAGTCTGAACTAAAACGACAACAATGAACCATATTGCTGGGATCACTGTCAGAGCGATTTGAAGAGCGATAACATTTATTTTTCAGGCTGCTGACTTAGCTGGAGCATGCAGCGTGTGCACAAGTTCATCGTTCATCAATGTGGATGCTCACATCGTTGTCATTCAGGATGTTCTCACGAACTGTTTGTACATATACCCACAAAAAGTAGTGCATCCAAACTTGTATATAACCCATGCAATCGGGAAAGCTGTGATCATGTAACCAATGTACTGATGGGAGTAAAGAAGGAAGTAGTATAAAAAGTGAAAATCTGTATAAGCAGGCAGGTTGTGGCATTGGATGGGTCAATCAACACAGGACTTCTCCCAGGAGACCGACGTTCATGCCCCATGTAAAACCAAGTGAACTTTGAGTTAATTTCAGGTACGTCGTCAGTTTGTCACGTTAAGTCTGTGACAACCCATTGCATGAGGATACGTTGTGTGTATGCTATTTAAAGTTATCCAATAATACAATATTATTATCATATGAGCCAATCTGCATAATGAGTTGTTTTTTTTTACTTTTGGCACTTTAAGTGTATTTTGTTGCTAATACTACTGCTGGTATTACTACTTTTACTTAAGTACGAGTTTTAAGTACTTCTGCCACCACTGGGAAATTCCAGTGTACAAAATGCACTGTGGCTTTTAAGGGGGAGCCTTCTTTGTCAGGTTTTGAGAGTACTGTACACATGATGCATATACACGAACACGCTCATCTATGTTGGAAAGCAAGACCCAGGAGCTACAGAGTTTGAAACCTAACAAACCTAACAAACTGAAACCTAACCGTACAATTACTACAACTCGACAACTTCACTGTTATGTCTTGCATCAGCTGTCACTGAGTGCGTTTACATGGGCAGTTACAATGAAAGTTCATTCCTATTAAAAGTGATCTTGTAAACACCTAATTCGGAATGAAAATGGCCAATGCGATTGAAAATTCATTCCGATGTAAGGTGCTGGAAAATTCCGTTTCCAATTCCGAATGAAAGAATTTCTCGCACACTCATTCCTCTTTAAGTTCATTCCGGTCTTTCTGCGCATGCTCGTTTCCTTGCCCTTCTGGTGCGATGACGTATGTAGCGTGTGCACAACTCGTTGCACTCACCAGTTTCCATACACCAAAGCACGGTCTTCTATCTCCCTTCTTCAACCTTCTACCTCCCTTCTCCTCCTCAACAGACGAAGCATTAGCAGAACAAGGTTGTTGTCGTTCTGCTGCTTCAAGAATATCAGCAAAACAAGCCCGAAAAGGCACTAAGAACGGCGTCGTCAAGCATCTTGTTATCCGGAGCGAGGACTACAGTGTTTTCTTCTTCTTCTTCTTCTTCTTCTTCCGGTAAATGTAAACACGAAACATCTGCCCCGCCCCCTATCCAATCAGAAACCTTCCATGCCCCAAACTTTGCGCAGACCCGAATAAAGGCAATTAAACTGATCTTCCGTGTAAACCCTCATTCGGAGTGAATATTTCCCATGTAAACTACCTGGAAAGACTTTAATTCCGAATAATTTCATTCAGATTTATTTCATTCTGAATGAGAAGCCATCATGTAATTGCACCCATTGTCACACTCACTACGCCCTGGGCTATGCCTATATAGACTTGACACATGATGAGGGGAAGTCTACACAGTAACTAATGGGCGTGTATACTTTGTATGTGCGCGTCTTTTTATTGATGGCTATCGGTTAGAAGTCCTTGACTGTCAATCAATCAATGTAAATGCTTAACCGTTATATTAACTCTAAATAATATAATAAAAAGATACAAATTACGTATAACTGATGGATTATGATTGTTTACATGGGCCGTTATGCTGTTGGTACAACCATTAGTAACATCCACTTTTCTTTCATGCACAACAATTTTACCATGAATGTTGTATCCTGAAGCGCGTTCCCTGTAAGACAGTTGTCAAAACTGGTGGGTCACGGTCCAAAAGCGACCACAAGTGACTCGCAAAAAGTGTCAAGTTTGTCAAAAAACACACTTTATTTTTAAGTTCAATCATTTCCAGCACAGAGATTTTATTGTGAAGTGCTGTTTTCTGCTGTAGAGTGAGAGACTAACCAAAAGCTACTTGGCAGAGACAGAAAACTAGCTCAATGCTCAATGCCATGGCCAAACGTAAGTATGTTACTGAATATATTAAACCGTGTGGACCTCAAACTAATGACTAAGGAGAAATCTGGACTGCTATAAGAGACCATGTAAACATTGCATTTAAGTTAAATCACAAGCATACAGTACCCATTATTTGTGCCACAGCAGCAAAATGCAAATCTTGTCCTAGAAAGCTGAACTGGAAGAAACCTGCTAAGCAGTGGCAAAAAGCAAGCCTTCATCCAAATCCTAAAATAAAAGTTGGAGAGTTCTTTGTGTTCTTCTCTTGTGAAGGGAGGTGTTCCATATCCCCATTTATATCTTTTAAAAATAGCTCTGCTTTGTCATGTTAGATTTTCTTGGCCTCCCTCTCTGCTGAGCACTGCCTCTATGTGACCAGGGAACACTCTGGTGCGCTTGTGGTGTACTTTCAGCCTTTGACTCACTCGCTAAAACGACAGTGTCGCTTCCTTCCGGTCATCCAAACGCCCACCTGACACGTCTGAACGATCACAGAGACAAATGAAATATGACGGCAGGTCTGCTTCTGCTGCTGATCCTGACAGTTACACGTGGACATCTGCGCTCAGACGGCAGAAGGGAATCTAACTGTTTCCAGGAATGCCTCAATAAAAAATGCTAACAAGCTAATGAGTACGAGATATCGATGTACGTGTGTAGCATCCAGGCTGCCTGTCCTGCCTTCTCAGTGACTGCAGGTGATTCATCCAAGAGAATAACTGCTTTGCCCAATTCAAAGCAGCTGGAAAGGTACAGTTTTCAAAAATAAATATAAAATCTTTCCTGACTGCAACTGAGAGCAGCAAAGTTTCTGAGAGGAAACAGTGGCTTATACTTAGCTCCAGGAATAATAATGGCTAACGTCCTTTTGGACATTCGATTTCACGCTCTAAGTGCAAAGCTCCTTTGGCTTTGAAGGCAGCATTTTTTCAGGCATCAGCAGAGATTGCCTTGAGGATGCACAATCGATAGTCAAATTCAGAGCAGGAGGCCCAGACGACACTGGCGAATTGAGTCAGACTCCGACCTGCTCCAGCTGCTTTTGTTTATCCTGTTTATTCCACGTTATGCTGGAATACTAACTTACTGTAAGAGTGACTCACTGCGGACGAATAATGTGAGTCGCAGAGACAGTTGAGTCAGTGTGCCCTGGGGTAGCTTCTGCTGCTTTGATTGCAAAAATCTGAGCTTACTCATATAAAATTTTTGGGGAGATGAAGAGGGAAAATATCCACATACTGCAAAACAGACAATGACAACATTTGTTTTGTATTGCTCACTCAAATGAAGCATTAATAGCTGAAATCCTGCATAAGAACTTAGGTGTAGATTTTGGAGGAGATGCAGGGGACACGTCAACCTCAGTATTTACAACATGTGCATTTGTCCAACCCCAACAAATTAAAACATGAAAGAAGCAGAGGGCTTTTATCATTTCATGGAAAACTGAAACAGTGATTCCAGAGAGAAGCAGACAGAGGGGTCTGCAGTCTGTGTTTGAAGGATATATCCAGGATGTCAAACTGACTCAGCAGCAACAACAGGTTAAAAAGACAAAGATAGTTAGAAGCTAAAGCCGAACTATAGGCTACAGATCACAGTGTAAAAGTGAACCACCACATCACTGCTGATCGCCACACAAGACAATGAATATAAAGGGAAACTTTGCTGATATTGAACCAGCTGTGTGGCATCACAGTGTGTGCAGATGAACGGTGTGCGGCTGCCAGCACCTGCACCTCTGCCGTCAAACAGTGTGATGACACAGAGCTGGTTGAATATCAGCAAAGTTTCCCTGCTTCCCTTCACTGGTTCCTGTACAGCAGGGTCGGTCTTTGTTTCACTGTTATAATCATAACAAAGCAAAAGCAGCATGTGTATACATTCAGTAGGCTATATCTTCAGTAGCTAGCTAGCTAACCCTACACTTTTCAGGGTTTGGTTTTGATTTTGGAACAGGGAAGAAACGTATATCTTTTTCCAACCTCTCCAGGTAACGAGTATCATTAATACACAACGTGCCCCAGGCACAACATTTAGCTCCAAATCCACAAAACCAGCCTGAAAATGAAGGAAATCTGAAACGAATGGAGCACAGCTGTGTTGTTGTCGGACCCTGGTCTGAGCCGGCCCGATGCTACGTTACAATTGGCCAGTCTGACAAATGGGGAGTGACGTATGACGTATGTATGAATCACTGCAGCTTGAGTTGACTGCCTGGACTAGCTCACAGGCGGCGCTCCATTTACATCATAAATTGGAGCATAAAAGTTCAGCAGAATGCAGGAAATAAAGTGTTTGATGCTCGCAATTTTCCGGCAAAGGACCTCCAAACCCTCCACTTCATATTTCATAAGAGCATTGCATAAGAATCAGGTGAAATGCAATACTGTACCTGTGCGAATATCATGGCCGATGCCCTCCACAGAGATGACAGCATTAGCGATTCCGCGACCCTGCAGGTCCCTCACCACACCTTTGATCCCACGATGCACCTGCACATAAAAAGCATAGCCCGTGAAACCATGTGCGAATTGTACCTTATCAAAGTCTGCTTTATAATTTGACAGAATGTTTTATGACATGATGTGATGATATGATACATAATGTATGATCATCAGTAAAACAGACCAGTTAATCATGTTTTAACGCCTTTCCTCCTCATCCAGCTTTAATATTTAAATACAAGACGTCTTGCAACATGAGGCAGGATCCTGTGAAGCCCACATCATTAACAAAAAAATTATATAACACACATAGTGAGTCAAACACCGCAGACACACATATGAAAACACACTGTAACCTGATTAATGTCTCAGTTCGGAGTATGCAACAAACCTACTTGTTTTGGGGTAGAAAAAGATAATGTTTTAGGTTAAAATAAGTAAAGACCGTGACAAACACATCATGTGAGTGACGTCAGTGTATTGACAAAGTCTTGTTTTGCATGGCCAGTGCACCTCCCCTCCCTCCCATTGCATGCCGACTCTCTTGCTCTTTATACTCAGTCAGTTGCCCTTCATGTCATCTACTGTATTGCCACAGGTGGGTTCGCACTGGTGTTACCTGATGGGCCGTTGCATCTTTTAGAGATGCTGAAGACAGCCTTCAGGGTCAATATCACACTCTGGGGGGTGCGGCAAAGCAGCAGCATTTGACGCCCTGGGAATGAGAAGGGGCTACAACACCACAGTGGCCGTGGATGGACAGCCTAGGAGTCGACGGTTTGCTGGTGGATTTACAGAGTGGAGGATGAAGTTGTTTAACCCTTTGAAACTTGGAGTGACACCCCTTTTCTTATGCTGCTTTCAGATGCCTGTCACAAGTATTTGAACCTTTGAACCCTGAGTGAATTGGTACAATTTCTTTTAAAAACATAGGGGGAAAAGGTAATAAGCAACTTGCTAAGAAATGTTCCAGAAAGTGCGTAAATTGATAGATTTAGAAAATTATTTTTTAAAAAGCTAGGGGAAAAAATAAAAAAAAAGCCAAGGAAAAACTGTATCTAGAATTATCACTATTTTATATTTAAAATAATGTTACAAAATTATGATATTTTCAAGCACTTTTTCCAGGTTTGACTAATTTTCTTGTTTTTAATTTTCTCTTTTCACTACTTTCACTAATTTTTTGGGGTCATTTCTTCTTCCATTGCTTCCGTCCGATGTTTTTGAGAGAAACCAAGCCAATTTGCTCAGGTTTTTAAGGGTTAAGGGCAAAGCTACAGACAACTTTTTGGCTCATTGTCAGTGGATGGCAAGCTAACGGCTATCAGGGCTGTGCGTCTGCCACTCCAAAAGTGCAGCTGTAGGCTACCAATGAGCTACACTGTGTCATCTTTTAAGTGTTGTAATGTTTTCAGACTCGCACAAGAGGGTGATGGGGTGGAGAGAAAAAAAAAAGGGACAATCGCTGCAAACAGGTTTTATAATGGCGAGGAAACTCTGCTGTTTACTCACAACAGGCAAAGTTGGGGTCAGCAATGTCCATTTATTGTACGATAGTCAATAACAGAATTATGACAGGCCTACTGATGACAGCAGTGTAGTGGAGGGTATAAGCAGGTGTACTGGGTGTACCCACCTCTTGGAGCCATTGAAATATATGAGAGTAGCTACCACTACAACACTGGGTGACAGTTAAATTGTCTTGAGCATGTAATCAGCTGGTATGGTCGTGATACAGCATTTTTTAGTTAATACTTTAGCAAGAAGAGTAAGAAATTAATAGGGCCACCATATTCCTGGAATAACTTTGTAATAATAATAAAAGCATGTGTTTATGTGGCTCGCTTGCACAGGTTTTTATGTGTGTATGTATGAGTTGCGGGGGCCGCTTTGCCTCTGTACTGTACCTGCTCCATGAAGACAAGAAGAGACTCGCGATTGTTCTCCCACTCCTCAGGCAGTTCGCTCTCATGAGGGAATTTGTCACAACCCACGTACATCGACAGCTCAAAGCAGTTGGTGTGCAAATAGCTGAAATCATTCATACCTGCCAAGAAAAGAGAGAGACATATCTGTAGGGCAGCACGGATCAGCGTATTGTCCAGGTATTGCTAAGATGTCGTGACGCTAATTAAGAGTGAAATGGATTTGAATCACTTTTGCCTTTCTTTGTTTGTTTGCTTTTGAATTCTTACATGATGCTTCAAGCTAAAGCCGAGGAGCTTTGAAACAGCCAAAGGGGCTCAGTGCTGAATATGCAGATGTGCTCGTGTGTGCTAAACAAAGCTATGGCTCAAAGGCTCAGAGCTGAGCAGAGAAATCCTGCATAACACAGTGTTAGGATCAGTGGGAAAACACCCGGGCAGCTATAGACACTAACTGCCAGCCGCAGTGTGCCAGGACGCTCCGTTGATGGTGCCGTCCTCCTTGGCGAAATCCTCTGTGTGGCAGACCCTTTGGTTGGCGGCAGTCATCAGGCGGTGGGTGGAAGCATAGGAGAAGGCCAGCCAGCGGAAGACGTGGTCATCCGGGGTGGGGGTCGACTCCCTGGCCACTCCCTGGGAGCGTGTTTTGTCATACGGGAAGGTCACCACCAGCTCCCCTCCCTGGATGTTACCGCCCAGCACAAAGGGCATCTTCTCCATCCATGCTATCAGAGCCCGTGTCTCCACGGCAACCTATAGCAGGGACACAGGGGAGGGGAGGATAATGCAATTTGTGCAATCATCTCAGCACTGTGATGTTAAATTAACTCCCTCACGCTGAAAATAATTTCATTGCAGCGTACTCTCAAGAGGGAGTGATAATGCTGTTCACACACTCCCATGCTGTAAACTAATTTCACTAATATTTATTCAGAAATGTGAACAAATTTCCATCAAGAGGCAGCACGGGCAACCATCCAGCGGCTTGTGTTTGCATGTTACAAATCAGGATATTGTTAAAACTGCTGCTGCTGTTTGGACTCCTAATTAAACCAGCCTTTCTATCTCTGAGCGCTGGTGGGGCCGGTCAGTGAGGCGAGCGAGGTTAGTTTTCACAGCCTCCTGAGCACAGATGGGGATCCCAGCTCCACAGCTGCAGCAGCTATTCTGGAGGCTCTATGTGACTCACTCGTGGCTCTCGGTAACGTCAAAACACTCGTGAAGATGAGCTTTTAATAGATCGCCGGGTGTATTTTTGCTCACAGCCTCGTCATCACAAATAGCAAACGCATCCGCTTCTCCCAAAATAGACAGCAGCAGTTTGCCCATGAGGCTGTTTTACCCTTTTCAAGAGGCAGATGGTCTTTACTGTGGAATTTGTTTGTTAAAGTGGAGTTGCCATAATTTGTTACCTGTAGGGGAAGTTACTGGAAACTGAATGGCAATCATGTTATTAAAGGTCCAGTGAAGGATTTAGGGGGATATAAAATGGATTATAATATAATATAAGTATGTTTTCTTTAGTGTATAATCACCTGAAAATAAGAATCCTCATGTTTATGTTACCTTGTTACATAGAGAGTGGGTCTCATCTACTAAGATCGCCATGTTGCACCACCATGTTACTACAGTAGCCCACAGTGTTTGGATGAACCAAACACTGGCTCTAGATAGGGCCATTCACATTTTCATGTTTTCACATCGGCCAAGGTCATTAGCAGCTCTTCTATGACAAGCAGCGTCAGAAAAACACAGATTTTTTATGTGAAACTGCTTTATTAAGAATTTTCATTGGTTTAAATCACCTGGTTCCTTTGTTTGGCGAAAAGGAGACTTCTGTGAAAAAAACACCTCCTCGTAACAGCTTCCTGAATGTCTGGATCTATCAGAGAGAAAAGGCTAGCACACATTAGCAGGTGCTAGGCTAACGGCTTGTCTCCAACATGCTAAGTAGTGTCAGAGGAACACTGATTTGTGTTTCTGGTTTTAATGATCTGATCCGTTTGTTTTGGAAAGGAAGAGACTTCTGTGAAAATTCAGCTGCCGGTAACAACTTCCTGAACGTCTGGATCCTAAGCTATCAGAGCAGAAAGGCTAGCACATATTAGCAGGTGCCAGGCTAACAGCTTGCCTCCAACATACCGAACAGCATCGGATAAACACTCATTTGTGTTTTCAGTTTTAATTATCTTGTCTGTTTGTTTTGGAGAGAAAAAGACCTCTGTGAAAATTTTGTCTCCCGGTAACAACTTGCTAAACACCTGGTTCTGACGCTATCAGAGAAAAAGGGCTTTAGCAGGTATTAGGCTAACGGCCCATCTCCAACATGCCAAACAGCATCAGAGAAACACTGATTTGTGTTTCTGGTTTTGATTATCTGATCCGTTTGTTTTGGAGAGGAAGAGACTTCTTTGAAAAATTCAGCTCCTGGTAACAACTTCCTGAACGTCTGGATCTTAAGCTATCAGAGAAAGAAGGCTAGCACCCATTAGAAAGTGCTAGGCTAACGGCCCATCTCCAGCATGCCAAACATGTCGGAGATGGGCCGGCTGATTTGTGTGTCCGGTTTTAATTATCTGGTCTGTTTGTTTTGGATAGGAAGCAACCTCTGCGGATCATTCAGCTCCCATTTAAAACCTACTGAACAATGAACACTGAAGGAGCGCTAACCAGGGAGCCCGGTCTCACTCTGAAGGCGTCGAAATCCGGCGCTTGGGCAGTGACTTGGGGCGTCCGAAACCAACGAAAAAGGCATCCTTTAACGACGGCATGATACGCAGCTGGTTGGCATTATACTTTAAAGGCGCCCGGCAGTGTCACAGGGAAACGCGGCAGGACAAGGATGAAAGTTAAGGTGGCGCAACTTTGAATGGGATGGGTAGGCAGCAGGGGTGGTGAATGGGTCCAACAAACACCAACTTTCTCCCAAGAGAGCGGTGTTCTTGTCCCGTAAGATTCTAAAGCCAATCCCTGTTCTTTTCTTCCTATTGTTGAAGGAAAATGTCAATTTGCAGTGTTGTTTTTAAAGAGACTGTGTGTAAACGATAAATTTCCTTTGAAAACAGAAGTGTATCTTGAAAGAAGACAATGCATGTAACAGGCAGAACTTGACATGGTGTCCCAGAACACACCCAGGGTACTTTTCACGTCGTATGTGGACGTGGAAAGTCCATGACCATACATTAATATGTGACCAGGTCGGAGTGAGAATGTGTAGAACCAGGAGAAGTTTCAGCTGGTTGCAATCTGCAATCGTCACGCCACTAAATCCTTCTAAATCTTACACACTGTTCCTTTAAAGATGCAGCACATGGGCTGTTATTTCATATTGTGCACAATGACAGCTGTGAGTAGAACTCACTTGGGCACAAATGTGACATTTCTGTTCGCCGTAATCTGCAAACTGCATGCCTTTACCTGTAGGGCTGCTGAAATATTCACATTGAATATGTTAATAATACAAGAGTCAGTCAGACTCACTGAGGCGTTTTTGGACAGGTACCACTCCGGGATGGGCACATGGTGGTTAAACATTTTGCGAGGGATCCACTTCTTGGCCTCGGCTTCCCACAGTATGGAGTTGAGATCAGGGAAGTTGTGGTGAATGTCTATTCCAACATTGCTCCATCGACCCAGAGACCAGCCGCTGAGCTCTGAACCCTGGGCACAAGAACAAGAGAGGAAACACAATGTGAGGGAAATTAAGAGAGAATGATGTGGGAACAGCAGCTCTATGATTACAGATGGAGCTAGCTGTGACATGGTTCGGATGGCTTGATGGGAAGTGTGGTGTTAGTTTAAGCACCGGTGCAGAAGGGACAGTGGTTCATCATCACACCTCATCACAGCTCATTCAGGGGCAACATATGAACAAATCATAACGCTGCAGACCTCCTGCTGATCACAAAGCCCAGCAGTCCATGGACACAGCTGGTCTATCAAGAAACATGCTGTAGAGTCAAGGAAGGTCAACACTGGCAACCATGAAGCACTTAAAGCTGAGGCTAAAACAACAGAGGCTAAAAGCTGCTAAACTGTGCAGAGCGGGGCATTTTTTCTGGGTGCAGCGCAACTCATGACCTTTTCAATGTAAAATTCAGAAGTATAGCTTAAAGGGACAGTTCACCCCCAAATCAAAACTACAATTGTTTTTCCTCTTAGCTGTAGTGCTGTTTATTGGAATGTTTCAGTGTGAGCTGAGGAGTGTTGGAGATATCAGTCTTAGAAATGTCTGTCTTCTCTCGAATATAACAGAATTAGATGGCGCCCTGCTGTCTGTTCTCCATACGCCTTGTTGTGAGCAGTTTTAATGAAGGAACTATTTTCATTCTACTGAACTACACTTGCCAAATTTATCATTGGCCAAAAGCAAGCATGCGTCTACTCATGGACGAGGGGCTTGTGCTCGTGCAAGATGTAAACATTAATAGCATCCTCCTCGGCTGAGCTGTAATATTAGCTAGCTCAGTGGTGCTAGGTGAGCTAGCAATCGATGCACACTTCCTTCTGTGCAGTGATGTGGTATGGTTGGCCCACCCGATCTTACTCCCAACTCATCACATACCGACGCTTGGTCAGTGGTCCCTTGGCATCAGATGCTGAGGCACAGAGGCACCCTTAAGCAGTCGTATGAAACGCATCAGGCAGTGGCAATTTTGTCACTAGTATAAAGAGAGAGAAAGTCTGCATAGGGCTGGTGGGAGTGGAAATGGACAGGTCAAACAAATTTTGGACTTTCACCTGTGAGACCACTGTTTGTGTCCCAAATGAACCCAAAATCAATAGAACCGACACATTCTAATACTAGCACAATATGCTAGTATGTGTATCATACTATGAAAGGAACATATGTCACAAATTTAACAAACATACTTATTATAAATCAAACTAGGATCTTTTTCTAAACCTAACCACATACTTTTGTTACGTAAACTTAAGGTCAAGTAAGTAAACGTAAAAATGAAATATTTTATCAACCAGCAAGAACAACGAGGCTAAAGTGCAGCTTCTTTCCAGAGGCTGTGAGGCTTTTGAACACTCTGACTTAAAGTCTGTTCTCTGCACTTTCATTGCTGCGACTGCGATCGGCCATTGTTGCGCTATTACGTACTTTAACATGCTGCTTATTTTTTTAACTATGTGTTACATTTGTTATAGGCTTTTAGGTTATTGTAGTAGATCTTAAATGTTATTTATTCTGTACGGGTAACGGGGTAACAAATTTTGTTCCCTCATGTCTTTAACATGTTTGAACATTTTTGAAGTTTATTGTGAAAAGAGACTGTATGTATTTAACAAGTGGAAGCTGTTCCTGTGAAATCAGCAGTTTATCATGAAAAAACAAGGAAAACAACAACACAACGAGTGTAAATTGACACACTGTCCCTGGGCATCTAAAACTGACTGAGGGGTACCAGAGCTTCAACATGTAGGGCCACCCAGCAAGCGTTAGTATTTGACGAGTTTTGGGAGTAAGAATATGTTGGTTTAGCAGGTGTAGTTTGATAGAAAGAAAGTAGTTGCTTCATGAAACTGCTCACAACAAGGTCTGTGGATTATCTGGAGTAACCACGTCATGATTTCTGTAAAGAGACATTGCTGTTGAGTTTTTCAAATGTATTTTTTTGGTGCTTTGAGCACTACAAGCTGAGTGTCATCTAGTTCCATTATACTGGAGAGAAGATAGGCAAGACAAACAAGTCCACAATAAAAAAATAAACTCTTCAAACATGTCTCTGTCACCACATTCTTTATGATGCCCTTAAATTCATTCATGGATATAGGTGTTTCTAATTTTAGATCTTTTTGGAGATTGTTCCATGTCCAAGGTGCAGAGTAGGAGAATGCAGTTTTGCCCAGATCTGTTAAAACCTGAGGTACATTAAAAAGCAACCACCTGGAGGTGTGTAGCTGGTTACTATCAGAGCTGACACACAGAAGGGTGAGTTGGTGTACCGTTATCTTTTGTTAATCAAAGCGTATAAAGTACATACAGTCACACATTCACACATCAGGCCACCAAATGACATGATGTCATCGTCTCTACAGAAGCCAGACTTACTTTTAACCTCCCTTAAATGTCTTCATCTATTTAGTTACCATAAATATCTGGCCTTTAATGTAGCAGGCCTGCAGCTGATTTAAGACGATACCCAACAACATGTGTTCCAGTGGTATTTAAAGCAGAACAGGCAGCCCATGTCCACTTATGTTCGCTCATTTAACACATACATTGTTGCCTATCCCACCAGATCATTCCTAACAATTTTCTGCCATGCACCACATGTGCTCTAATAAGAAGAAGCTGATATTAGTGCTGTTTTCACCAGAGCCCAGCGCGTGATATGAGGTCACTGATGGCCGTCTTGCAGACCTACCACTTCAAAGGCTTTCTCGTACCCATCAGGGTTGACAGATGGCAGTAGGTGGATTCTGGTCTCCTCCACCAGGTGACGTATCCGCTGGTTGCCGGACAGATACTCCAGACACATGAACTGCATCAGCAGGAGGAGCAGCTCTCGTCCCAGCACCTCGTTACCATGGGCACCCGCTGTGTAACGAAATTCTGGTTCACCTGGTCAACAGGTTCATATGAAGGGAGAGATGGGGGGAAAGATTAAATATGCAGTCACTGCGACACAGAGAAAAACAGTGTGAGGAACACAGTGTGATGTCTCTCATGTTGTTATTGTTGTACATTAAGTCACGCCCTGTTGCTTTAAATATACTCACCAACTTCATGCTCTCCTGGTTTGTCAGAGATCTCTATGGCATACAGTTTCAGCCCACTGTGGCTCTTTCCTATGTTATAGATCCGGGTGATGTTGGGGCACATTTCATTGACCACCTTCATGAGCTGTGGAAGATAAATAATGAAGCATCAGCTCTTAATGAATTATATAAAATAGAGTTTTTGTATTTAACTGTTGGAGATTCGGTAAGGAATATTCAATTATTTGAAGAATAAGTTTTGAAACCATGTTTTCTGGGGCTTTAAGAACATTTTGCTGCAGGTACTTTTAACACCCCAGTCACCAGAAGAATATGTTGGCACTATATGTTTCTGCAAGCCATGAATACATTACCTTTGTACATTTCATATGAATCATATCAACGTTTCTAAAGTGATGTAATATATGAGCTGACATCGTCATCTGGAGATGGATGGGATGGTGGATAGTGTGTTACTTACTGTTACTATTCGAGACTAATAAACAACAAAACTGGGTTGTGTTTGTGTTTTATTTTTTTATGTTCAAATCGTGGGTGTTTTGTAGTGATGAATCAGTGTTTTTCAATAGGATTTTAGGCTCCAATCATAGCATAGTGTTTTGTAGCCACCAGTCAGAGGTTTTTCCATCAGCTCGTATGCTCCAATCGTAGGCGTTTTGTAGCGACACATCAGTGTTTTGCTATTAGCTTTTAGGTTCTAATAATAGGTGTTTTGTAGCAACACGTCAGTGTATTTTGATTAATTTTTAGGCTTGAATCATAGGTGTTTTGTAGCAACCAGTCAGTGTTTTTTGATTGATTTTTCGGCTTGAACTGTAGGTGTTTTGTAGCGACACATCAGTGTTTTGTTATTAGCTTTTAGGCTCTAATCATAGGTGTTTTGTAGCGACACATCAGTGTTTTGTTATTAGCTTTTAGGTTCTAATAATAGGTGTTTTGTAGCAACACGTCAGTGTATTTTGATTGAGTTTTAGGCTTGAATCATAGGTGTTTTGTAGCAACCAGTCTGTTTTTTAATTGATTTTTCAGCTTGAATCGTAGGTGTTTTGTAGCGACACATCAGAGTTTTGCCATTAGCTTTTAGGCTCTAATCATAGGTGTTTTGTAGCAACACGTCAGTGTATTTTGATTGATTTTTATGCTTAAATCGTAGGTGTTTTGTAGCTACCAGTCACTGTTTTTCTATTGGCTTTCAAGCTCCAACCGTCGGTGTTTTGTAGTGTTCGGTCAGTGTGTTCTTTCATCAGCTTTTAAAACTCAAAACATGAGTTTTTCATAGCGATGTTTGACGAAGACAGTTCCACGAAAAGCGGCTGATTTTTACAGACATTACTGCTTTTCCTGCTGGGATTGTGCCCCCAAAAATGATTATTTTAAACCAAAAGATGATCTTTTCCTATCCATAATCAATTGGATTTGTGCCTAAACATAACCACACGTTAACCACAGCCTTGTTGAAATGCATTTTCTACATAATAGCAGTTTGCAGAAATATATGATGCTAAAATTTTTTCTTGTAATTGGTTTGACTCATGCTTATGCACAATCATGAATGTAGCGCTTTTTACTTGAAGACCCTGCATACTCATTATAAGCTTTTAAGGCCAAACTGACACGTATTGAAAACTGTTTTCCCCCTTCTTTCTTCTCAAAACATATCGCGTCCACACCAGCACTGCTCTAAGGAAAATCTCTGTACAAATGAAGATGCAAAAACACAATTAAAACACTGTCAGGGGCAAGCCAAACTTACAGGCACCGATACACCCTTTGCGCTAAAGCCACACAAAGAAGATGGATAAGAAGATGATGCTGGCCAATCAGAAGTCTGGAAAGGAAGCTAATACCAGGGAGCTTCCTGTAAGAGTGACCTCATAGTGTACTCTGACACCTGATTTACTGTACATTTATGTGTAAACATGTAAAAGGTCCTGTTAGCAAGGTTAGAATCAGCACTATTTTGGTCATGCCTGCCATTGCACAAAATGTCATCTTATTTGTGACGCCTAACGAAAGATATAACAAAGAACACTCTGACATCTTGAGCCAAAGATCTCTTTCTTCCCTGTCAAATGTCAACAGTGACAACAGATTATTAAGTATTTTCACATCGTGGTATTGCTAATTTAAATGCTGCATACTTGTAGCCACAACATAGTACAAAAATAATCTCCATGTCATTGGAAATTTTAATATTGCTTCAAAAAAAAACAAAAAAAAACAAAAAACAATATCACCAGTACTGTGACACAGGTCTTATTAAATAAAACTCCAGTCAGTGAAGAGGGGAGTCGTGTTGAAAAGCAGTAAAGGTAATTATAAAGACAGGTTTGTAGAGGAGCTGATTAAAATGGCAACAACTATCATTTACCCATGTGGGCATGAGTGGAGACACAAAGAGGAAGTGCAGCAGGACTAACAAGCTGTTAAAAAATCTGTGTTTAGTGGCTCCTCCAGCTGCTGCAGAAGCCATTAACCAGTCGGGAGTGATGAGGTTATAATTAAGTCTGGGTTAAATCTTGACTTTTCTAACTGAGTAAATCATTAAACAAACATCTGATTTGGTTCACAAAACAGAGGATTACAAGTCAGCAGTGACATTCTTTCTCTCGCTTTAATAAAACATTCCCTTGATAATTATACCTGGACTGTATTTAGTAGGATCAGTGCAGAGTCTTTTTTTAAAACATTTCATTAGCACTTAGGTGTTTATTTGTTCTTATAGAAACACACTGAAAATGAATATCGACTGTGTTTTAATGTGCTTATAGTAACATAATACTGAAACTAATGCTGCTATTAAAGATAAGCTTCTGAGCATATGTGTGGCGGGGTAATGTCAAGGTAATATACTATATCCGTCCTTGAAGAATGTGGAAAATTGTATTTTTCCAGCTATTTTATAGTGTCCTTTAATTGTCCACGTTCTGACAATATACGTATTTCCAAGGCTATTATATATGACATGGAAAGGCAAACTAGGCCAACATTTGGGAGCCCACCCTCAAAAAAACATTTTGGGAAATGGACCCACAATGGCCACTCATATTGGCAAATTTTGCATAGTTACTGGATATGGATAGATAGGACAGTTAGCTAGCTGTCTGTAACTGTCATACATACGTAGGTGTAACCGCTGGCACAATGAAACAAGCATACCTTCCTGGTCACCAGAATTGAAATAAAAATCAAGAGGAGAAGGTAAAATGACCCCAGGGGTGTTGGGGGGCCTCAAGAGGCGTCTTTGGGGCCACCCCAAAGTCTAGGAGCGCCACTGATTACATTACAAGAAGTGGTGATCTAAGACAAAGACAGTCCTTAAAGTCCTCCTCCAGACAAGTTTCAGAGTAGGTTATACTAATACAAATATTTTAACATATTTTTCCCTCTTGATAGTTAAAAAAAAATCTCTAAAAAAGGAGCTTGAAGCAGATCTGCTCTTTCTCCCTCATGGTAAAAAATCTGGATCTGACATCCGCCCTGGCCCCCTGTGCTGCTAGCACTTGGCTGACCAGTGAAAATGCAGTGCATATATAGAGTCCACCAGGGATGACGTTTCTGTAGGGCGATACGGAAGTTAGTTTCGCTCTGGTTCCGATGGGATTTTTCCATTGGATTTCGGATAATCGCTGGAAATAGGTTTCGTTCGGCAAGATAATCTTCACAAATGATCACTATTTTCATGATTACTAAAGCCTAAATGCAATCGTCATGAGTAAAAAGCTAATGTTAGGCTGTAAACAAACTACAATACGGTTGCATAACTTAACGTCACCACCATAACAGGATGTAAAGCCGTGCTCAGCGCGGCTTGGCTTGATGACGTTCTGTAGTCTCATTTAGCCACTTGTTAGCATCTGCCATTTTTAAGACACATAAAAGCTTCAAAGTTCAGGAGCTGGGTATATACTGACGGATTTTATGTCACGGAACAAAACGTTAAAGTCTCTGAAGTCTCTTTAAACACAGACCTTATTTCAGGCAAAAAAACATTCAAAAAACCCATTGACTTTGAGACAAAAATGCTAACTCATTTCCTGGTTTTAGGACTCATTCCTGGTGGACTCTACAGATGCATTAGAGGAAACGTGAGAGATTCAGCTGAACATGTTTGAGCCTCGGTCAGACCCAGACTCAGACGGTAAGTGTAGTTAGCATCTTTTATTTGTTTGTGTTGTTTGTTAGCTTGCACACAGCATTAGTGGTTGTGAAACACACAATAATATCTGCTACGATGGGGTTTTTGTACATAGTGGAAGGAAGTTTACGTCCAAAAACTGCACATTCCACCAAGTCTGCTGTCAAAACTTTCGCTAATGCTAACTCTTCTCTCTGTACAGACAAGTCTGCTCTGTACGGGAGGTTTCAAATTGTTAAACTATAACAGCAACCTGCCGCATATCATGCTGATGTTAAAGGACGCCTTTTTCGTTGGTTTCTGACGTCTCAACTCACTGCCCAAGCGCCGGATTTCGATGACTGCGGAGTGAGACTGGGCTTTGAAAACACCTCTCTTGTGACAAACTTTGCAAAAATACAAGTCAATATCATCAAGGTCAGACATTTGAGGGGACATAAATATAAGAATAAGACATCTTTGAGTGGAGGGGGGACTTAACTAGATATCTTTTCACTCCTCTCATGGGAACTATTTAAACTGCTGTGGATCAGGGGGAACCTGGTACGTGCTTGCAGAAAACAAATGTCAAGAGTGAAAAGGTTTTAAAAATAGTCCTTTCTTTCTTTCTTTGAGAAGGCCCATTGAGGCTGGACCCCCCTGCATGACACACATTTTAGCCTCAAAGGTTCAGAAAGACAGAAGGAAAACAGTGTTTCAGGCTGTCACAACTGAAAGAAAAAGGGTTAGGGGTTACAGTGAGCCGTACGTTCAGAGCATTAATTGGAATAAGTCTCACTGTGGGTCATAACAGCAGTTTGGGACACCTGTCGTCGACTGTTTGGCACAGGGGAGCCGCTGCGTTACACTTGTACGTCACAACCACTCAGTCACAGTGTAAGCAGTGACAAATACAGCTGTCCTGCTTCCCGGTACAAACAGGCTACTGTTCATGACAACTATATGAATAAGTAATGACACAACCCAGGAGACACTTAATGCATTTTCATGCGGCTGGCAGCGCTCACTTCATTTGTTAACGTTGCACACTTTGTTCTTGACAAGGACACAACTTGTCTGGTGTTGGCTCGCGGTTACACAAGATGTTTTATTGCTCCATGCCCCGTGGTCTTTGACTAAGCAGGCAGCTGATATCTGTTGTTTTCGGCTCGCTGTGACTCACCTGCCTCATTTCTTTGTAGCTGTGGTGTCTGAAGTCCAAGTCGTCTGTTGTTATGACTTCATTGCGTCTGTGGTAATAATTATTTGGATCTGTGGGGAATCAGAAAACATAAAAGAAGGAGGTGGATGAGTTGTTTTTTATTTGCAGTGATACCAGAGGAGAGGAATGATCGGTCATGGCGGGTGGGTCAAGGCTATAAATGCTGAGCACCTGCTCTATTTCCTGCAGTTTAGGTTCAGCCCGGCCAAATTACAAATAAACACATTTCCTCTTTCGCCTCTAGTGGCATCTAGCCATGCAGAAAGTTTTGGTGTTTTGAGCCAGGCGACTGAGACATCTGCCGCCACCCCAATGCAAAGGAAGTGAATTCTAATTTAATTTGTTGTGCTCCTGGCGCTCGACAATTAGACATTAATAACTCAGTGGCAACCTGTCTTTCCAGAAACAATGTCCCAGTTAGTACTTTGGATAATCTCGACAGACCTTGCTGTGCAAAGCTTTAGTTGGAACTGTTGTTTCAGTAGAAAATGTTCCAGTGAAAAGTGTCTGAAAACCTCAGTGACATGGAAAGATACAAGTGCAGGGAAGTGGGGCACATTTGTTTTTCATTCCCTACTAGAAGTCAACATTAACTGTGATTGCACCATGATTGAAGTGTTTATCATTGTGGCGACAAAAGTCTCCTACCCTTAAAGGGACTGTTCACCCAAAATTATAAATACATATTTGTCCTCTTACCTGTTGTGCAATTTAGTAGATTGCTTTGGTGTGAGCTGGAAAATATTGGAAATATCGGCCGTAGAGATGTCTGCCTTCTCTCAAATGGAACTGAACTAGATGGCGCTCTGCCTGTGGTGCTCAAAGCGCCAAAATATTCAATATGTCATTAGCAATGTCTTTTTCCAGAAATCATGACCTGATTACTCAAGATAATCCACATGTTGAGCCCCGTCTCATTCCTAAGTCGTCGAAATCCGGCACTTGGGCAGTGACTTGTGGCTTCAGAAACCAATGAAGAAATGTGTCCTTTGCTAGTTGCTGTTATAGGTTAATGCCGCCCGGCTGCATCGGGGGAAACACGGTGGGACAAGCATGAAAGTTAAGGCAGCAAAAGTCCGACCAGGTTGGGCAGCAGGGGTGGTGGATGGGTACAACAAGAGAGTGTTCGCATCCTGTAAGATTCTAAAGCCAGGCGTAGTGCATTTATTTTGAAAGAGACTGTATGTACACAGTAAACTTCCTGTGAAAACAGAAGTGTATTTTGAAAGAAGACAATGCATGTAACAGGCAGAACTTGACATGGTGTCCCAAAACATCAACAACCAACACACCCAGGGTACCTTGGACGTCATATATGGACGTGGAAAGTCCATGACCAAACGTCAATATGTGATGAGGTCGCAGTGACATAATCCTGGGTTTCTGTTTTTGTTTTATCTTGTGGACTTTGCTTTGCGGTCTTCTGTTTGTGTTCCTTGTTTTCTGTTATTCATTTGTGTTTAATCTGTTTCCTGTTTTATTTTGCAGATTCTCTCCTCATGTGTCATGTCTGGTTTTACTTCCTGTCTTTGTGTGTTTTCCCGCCTGTTTTCTGTCACACCTGACCTGTCTCCTTAGTCCTTCCCTGTTCCCCGAGTCTT
Organism: Epinephelus moara; assembly: GCF_006386435.1. Taxonomy (NCBI): domain Eukaryota; kingdom Metazoa; phylum Chordata; class Actinopteri; order Perciformes; family Serranidae; genus Epinephelus; species Epinephelus moara. The sequence continues at coordinate 13,518,193 of NC_065518.1, read as the reverse complement.
CCCTTCACACCTGTTCTGTATTAGTCTTGTTTGCTCCACCCTAATGTTCTCCACCACACCTTTGTTGTGGGTAAATCATCATTTTCCTCCTTTAGCCCATGTCCTCCTACTCCAGCTGTGTCTCGTTCTTGTGATTAGATTTCTGTGTATGTATACCTGTGTGTTTCCCTTTGTTCCTTGTCAGTTCGTCTGTTTCATCCCCTGTGTTCTTGGTGTCGTTCCCTGCTCTGTTTCCTGCCTGGTGTCTTGTGTCCAGTTTCAAATGTTTTTCTATGAGTTCATCATGTTATCCGAGTTGGTTCTCAGTTTATTTGGGTTCTTCTTTCTTTGGTACTTTCAGTTACCTGCCTGTTTTTGGATGTTTTTATCAGCTTCATTGAAGCTCGCCTTCTGTTGCCTACTACTCTGCATTTTGGTCCTTCCCTGAACTGATAGCCTACTTGACATCACAGACCTTGTGAGCAGTTTCATGCAGGAACTATTTTCTTTCAACTACATTACATCTGCCAGCCGTATCATTGTGCAGAAGGAAGCGTGCATCTACTGCAAGCTCACAAATGTACTCTCATACAATTGTTCGTAGTCCCTCAAATTAGCACATCATGAATTACATTACATACCTAACATGAAGTTATGGATGTTAGGTTTAGGAAACTGACCCAACTCCCAGTGAAAGTCCTGTATTTTGTAACATATCCGCCTCCCAACCTCCAAACTTCCAGGACTGCTTCCTTCTTTACTCCTGTCAGCGCATTGGTCACATGATTGCAGCCTTCCCAAATATGTCAGTTATACATGAATTACTGACTCGCACTTACATAAGGTATGTACGAATTTTGGGACACTACTTTAGTAGTAAAATGTGAAAACAGTGCATGAGAATAGCCCGAGCTTACCTAGAACCACTGATGTTTAAATCTTGCGCTGTCAAAAGCACAGGCCTCTTGTCCATTAGTAGATGCACGCTTCCTTCTGCGCTGTGATACAATTGGTGGGTGTAGTTTGGTAGCAAGAAAATAGTTCCTGCATGAAACTGCTCACAACAAGGTCTGTGGATTATCTTGAGTAACCAGGTCATGATTTCTGGAAAGAGACATTGCTGTTGAGTTTTCAAATATACTTTTTGTGGTGCTTTGAGCACCACAAGCTGAGTGCCATCTAGTTCCATCATACTGAAGAGAAGGCAGACATCTCTAGCAACTCAGCAACTCACACCAAAACTCACACCATTGATAAATATCACTACAGGTAAGAGGAAAAATATGTATTTTTGAGTTTGAAGTGAGGTGTCCCTTTAAAACAGTAGTAAATTTAATTCAAACCATGATCTTTCTCTAATCATACCCAAGTGGTGTTTATGCCTGAACCTAGTCAAACCATAACCATAGCAGAGTGAGATCAGAAAACATTTTTGTTTTGGAAACAATGATGCCATCCTCTTGTGGCATCAGATCAGAAAAGCTTATACGTGCTGTTCTGAGAGCATTTTGTACTTTTGCTCCAAGGTCTGTTTTAACAAATCCCATCTAATCCCGTTATTCCTGTTGGCAGGAATTATTCATGCATCTGCTTTGTCCATACAAACCCGTCACCTGGCATAGGACAGCCAAGGATCTCCACTCTCATACAGATGTTGCCGCTGTGATACCAAGAGCGAGGGTTGACTCGGATGTATCGGCCGACCACTGGCGCTGGGAAGATGTTCCTGACCGGGATCTCCTTTTCCCTGTTGCCAATGAAGATCTACTGAGGCAAACAAAATCAAACAGGTGGTGAATAAAGATCAGGATTTATTTGTAGAGTCAACCAAAGTTGATTTTAGCTCTGTCATTTCATTTATCATTGTATTTGTCATGGACAATGCCTTTTGATCAACAGTGGTAAATGAGCCAGATGTTGCCTAGAATGTAATCCCTTGTCCTTGACTAGATGTTGAAATGCACTCTTAAAGGCTAATAGACATACAGTCCATGTTAAAGGTCCAGTGTGTAGGATTTAGGATGATATATTGGCAAAAATGGAATATAATAAATATGTTTTCTTTAGTGTATAATCACCTGAAAATAAGTATCGTTGAGTTTTTGTTACCTCAGTCTGAGTCCTATCTACATAGGGAACGGGTCCTCATCCACTAAGTCAGCCATGTTGCCTCATCATGTTTCTACAGTAGCCCAGACTGGACAAACCAAGCACTGGCTTTAGATAGTGCCATACGCGTTTTCATGTTATCGCATTGGCCACTGTCCTTAGCAGCCTTTCCATGACAAGCAGCTTTGAAAAACCACCGACTTTTAACTGACACTGCTTTTCTCAGTGTTTTAACCAGTTTAAATCACCAGGTTTGTTTGTCTTGGAGATGCAAAGACATCTGCTGATAACTCCTGCTAAAAACATCCTGAATGTCTTGATTTTAAGTTATCCGAAAGCAAAGGTGAGCGCATACTAGCAGGTATGCAATGAATCAAAACAGCATCAGAAAAATACTGATTTGCAACGTGAAACTGCTTTATTTAGTATTTTTACCGGTTTAAATCACCTGGTCCGTTTGTTTCGGAGAGGAAGAGACCTTTGCGAATAATTCAGCTCCTGGTAAAAACCTCCTAAGCAATGAACAACTAAGGAATCCTAACTGGGAGTTCATGCTTGGCACATGGGAGAAGTTTCATCTGGTTGCAGTTTGCAATCCTCACCACTAGATGCCACTAAATCCTACACACTGTTCCTTTAAAAAGTCTTTAGAAATGGAATAAATTCATGCACAGGACATGAAAAAAAGAATTGTTCCCATGCTTTGGTCCACATAACCCTCGAGCAAACAGACATTCATGCACCTGCAGAACATAATTAAACCGTGATACCACTGGGAGTTAACTGTAAATTTTTAACACCCACGGTCATAGTTCTTCACTGCACCTTTTGGCATTTTGCAAGGCAAATTGTGCAGTTTGGCATTTGGCATTAAAGGTGTGCGAGCAGGTGGGTGGGAAGCTTGTAGCTTGTAGACTAAATTACTGTCGGGACATTATCTCCCACATCTATGACATCACCAGCCAAGGGAGTGTATAGTTACACTAAAATTTCATTATCTGGGATGTGAACTGCAGCAGGGAGCTACGAGGATATGATTTCCAAAAATATAATTTGATCTGCATGTTTATTGAAAATAAGTCATTATTTTACAGGTTGAATGGATCAGTGATCAGCTACTGTTTTAGTTTTCTTGTAAATAAATTCCTGCATACAGTTTCTCCGTCTATTCAATTACATCAAGTGCTGAGATGTAACTCTGACGATGAGCCATCTGCTTGAGGATCATCCGTATTTACTATTGTCTCCCACCTCATTAAGCTTGGAAATAAGCAGAGATCTAAATCTTCCTCTGTAATTGCTCTCGAGCAAGAATTCATTTTTCTATCAGGTCCCAGTCAACAAGGGACACACAGAACAAAACTCCTTGTTTACGCAGAGAAAGAGTAATAACGCTTGAGCTCGAAAGCTTCACAGTGTGATAATTATTACCTACTTTGTCGATATATGTCAGGAGATATAGTTTTAAATGTCATGACTGTTACTCACCATGTCCCTTGAGCCGTTCTTCACTGTTATCCAGGTGTGACTGTCATTGCTCACCATGACCTTGTACGAGGTCACCCAGTCGCTCCTGTTTGAGAAAATCAGGTGATGAGAAGGAGAAAAGAAAAATCCATCAAGCTGAATTCAATGCAAATGAGGCGACTGTGAGGAAGTCGCTCAGCACACATCCAGACTTGTTTAATTCTCACAGGGTGGAAGTGTGTTTAAAAATAGGACAAAGTGAGAGGAGGTCAAAGAATTTATATTAGAAGTGTCACTTGGGCCTGTTATTGCTTAAAGTTTTGGAAGCTGAGCAAAAGGGAAGTTTGTCATGCAGATGATTTTAATTTTAGCTGGGTCAAGGTTTGGTTATGAATTCCAGGAAACTTTAATCCAACTGAATTGCCATTTTGTCTTCACTTCATTCATTCATTTGAATCTCTGGAAGAGGAATAGTTTGACATTTTAGGAAATGCACTTACTTGCTCTCTTGCTGAGAGTTAGATGAGAAGAGTGGTACCACTTTCAGGTCTTTACGGTAAATATGAAGCCACCCAACAGCCAGTTAGCTTAGCTTAGCACAAAGATTGGAGCAGGGAGAAACAGCTAGCCCGGTTCTTTCCTTATTTTCTGTCCTGTATATATACATTGTTAAAATATCGGATGTTGATATTGGCCGATGTTTCAAATAATGACGTAAACATATGTGAAGAAATCTCTATGAGCAAAACCTCAGGCTTCAGACTGTTCTGAATACGCTGTTTCCAAAGGTTTTTTCTACTTTCGAGACAAGCTGACGTCAGCTCGTGATAGGTTTCTTTATATGGTCACCTGCTCCAGGCACACTACTGCATGTATTTACTTTTTCCCTAACCTGATGTGAAGTGTGTGCTGCACATGTGAGCATTTTTGATGATCGCCTCTGTCCAGGCCTTTCATCTAATCACATTTAACCACAGTTGTCTTAGTTTTTGTTGACGGGCAGTGGTGGCTTGTATGTGATATAAGTTTTGAGCCATGACTCCTTCTATTCTGGCTCCCAATAACACAACAAGACGACATCTTAAGACTCCTGTGTAGCCTACAGCCCTGTGGTGGAGAGTCGTGTTTTGCCTCCAGCTAACAAACTGATGATATTGTGATGTCGACCCTACAAGGGTCTATTTCCCTACCTGTCCAAGCGTCTATTGGCTTCCATTAATTTCCTTACAGTACAAAGATCCTAACCTGCACTTCTATGCAACAATCAGGGGCACTGATATCACTGAGGGGTACTAAGTATTTTTTCAGGATATCGGAATGTTTTCGTAACCTTGAAGAGTTCTACAATTTAATCGTACCATGGTTAGTGTTTTACAGGCTGGTATCAGTATTTTAATAATGTAAAATATTGTAAATATTTAACTTTTCTGAATAGTCAACTGAATTAAGAAATCACTCTGTAAATTTCCATTGTTATGTGGATGATACACAGTTGTATTTATCCATGAAGCCAGAAGAAAGTAATCAATTAACTAAACTTCATAATTGCCTTAAAGATATAAAAACTTGGATGAGCACCAATTTCCTGATGTTAAATTCAGACAAAACTGAAGTTATTGTTCTTGGCCCCAAACAACTCAGAGACTCTTTATCTGATGACATAGTTTCTCTAGATGGCATTGCTCTGGCCTCTAGCACTACCGTAAGAAACCTCGGAGTAATATTTGATC